>NC_071096.1:11452996-11560496 GCF_027358695.1 Spea bombifrons
CCACCACTATTTGTATTAATGCCCCCAGTGATGGTGTCACGGAACCGGGTCCATACAGATGACCGCACTCACCCGGGCGTTGAGCACCTAGGGTTGTGCAGCCACATTCCAGCACCCTGACATAGCAGCAGATGTAGTCCCAAATGAAATGAAGTGATATCCTGCAGGCACCCTGGAACAAGCATGAGACATAGCACTAGACTCACGTGCAGGATGCTGCAGGCTGGGAGTATGGAAGCTAAACAAAGGATATAGCAGAAACATAACAAGCAAGGGGGACAGAGCGAGCAAGATACAGAGAGACCAAGCAAGACAGGACACCCCGCTGCCGGGGATACAAGACAGGACACCACGCTGCCGGGGATACAAGACAGGACACCCCGCTGCCGAGGATACAAGACAGGACATCCCGCTGTCGGGGATACCGGTTACATCAGACTGACACACATATACACAGGAACTTGCCTAGGACTGTATGATAACTATTGGAGATTCCGTCACATGTTACGGCCATAGTATGCTTAGCCCACCACTACGCCAAAGTAATCCAATGACAGTGGGTCCTAAAGCTAATCCCTGCTGACCACGGTACGAAACAAAACAAACATGAAACCCAAACACATAACAATAAGAGACATACCTATAGACTGCAGACTGAAACAAACAGAACACACCAGTGGGGCACACCTTATAAAGGAAACAGAGCTGAAGCAAAGAGCAGAACTAAAAGCAAGGAATGGAAGATCAGGACAGAGCATATGGAAATCCAGGAATGGATTAAAGCACAACAGAGAAACTGAAGCAAGACAGATATGCAGCTCTGCAGCCTGGGTAGAACGTGACAGATGGCCCCATCACATATATGCCTTAGACTTGCATTTTTAACTACATAACAAGTACTTATCACTTGAAATTGAAATATGATTTTAAAATAACAGCTGAACTGGCAGTTTCTTTAATATTAGACCCTGCTGCCGATATATGTATTAATATTAGCCCCTGCTGCCCACATACAATGTTCCCTCTAATGTTTCTTAGGTGGTGTGCGCAGAAAATTTCTCTTGTGCAAAAATTTTCCCAGAGACAAAATTTTGTGCGCACAAAATGCTTCTGCAAATGTTAAATTTCAATTGCTATTCTATATTTTTGGTATAGCTCGCTCATGGTTAATAACACTACATTATAGTGTGATAATGTAGTATTAGTTACACAGCAGTATTACTTACTGTAATGTTTTTTTAAAGGTGAAATTCTCACTGCATAAGTAAATTATGAGCGAATCACGAGCGGAGGCTCCAGGCCGCATAAAGGATAAAAAAAAAATTGGGAAAAACTTGTCCGCAGGGGCATACCTAGAGTATTAGGCACCTGGGGTGGATCCCACACACACTTTAAAACTGCATAGCTTCTATCATTAGGCAAACATTGACAGGGGTACAGCATAACTGTTATCATTATTTACTAAGGCAGACATTGACGGTGGTACAGCATAACTGCTAACATTATATAGTGAGGCAAACATTGACAGTGGTACAGCATAACTGCTATCACCATATACTGAGGCAAACATTGACGGTGGTACAGCATAACTGCTATCATTATATACTGAGGCAAACACTGACAGTGGTATAGCAGAACATCTATCACTATATACTGATGCACGCACTGACGGTGGTACAGCATAACACCTATCATTATATACAGAGGTACACATTGACCATGGTACAACATAACACCTATCACTATACATTGACAATAATGCAGCATAACCCCAATAACTATATACTAAGCCAAACATTGATGTGGTGTAGGCCTACCACTTTAGTGTCTGGCCTAGTATCTATCTATCTATCTATCTATCTATCTATCTATCTATATATATATATATATATATAAATATATATATATATTTACTATATATATCTATATAGGGGTGCACCGAAATGAAAATTCTGGACCTGAAAATTTAGCATTCGCTTGACTGAAACCGAAAATGACCCCCCACACCTTGAAAAACAAAAACAAAAAAAAAACACTTTTATTAAAAGTAACTGTCACAAAGTTCTTGTGTGAGGAACCCAGTATGCAGCACGGCACAGAAGTATCAAGAATCGTCAAACAAGCCAGGTCAGGAGTGGAGAAGGTATCGAAGTCAGGAACAGGCACAGGTCAGCAACGGAGATGGTTATCATACAAGCCGGGTAGGAGTAGAGAAGGCAGCAAGGTCAAAAACAGGCACAGGTCAGCAACGGAGATGGTTATCATACAAGCCGGGTAGGAGTAGAGAAGGCAGCAAGGTCAAGAACAGGCACAGGTCAGCAACGGAGAGGCAATCAGGTAAGTATAACTCATAAACAACTACTCAGCAGGAACAATAACCGAGCACTGAATAGAAGTCAGTGCTCGGCTTTTGAATCTGCCGCTCAGACCAGGCTCCGCCCCCAGCGGGTGACGTAACGTTAGTTACGTTACGTCGTCCCCTGGGAGGCAAGCTATAAGAGAGGGGGCGTGGTTCGCCCCCGTACTTCCCGCCCATCATTTGCGATGGGGATACCCTGCAGGACCTGCCCCGGGTGCTTGCCGGCTGCTGGCACCTCGAAGCAAGGTCCCGGAGCTGCGGGAGAGGTGAGTTTCGAGTACCCGCTAGCCGCGGGTACTCGGGGGAATCACTACGTTGCGGTCCGTGACGCGGACCGTGACATGCCCCCCCCCTAAGGAGAGACCTCCGGGCTCTCAGGGGACCAGGTTTTAAAGGATGAAGTGAGTGGAACTCATGAACCAACTCATCTGCATGAACCTCTTCAGCATTCTCCCAGGAGTTCTCGTTGATCTCATATCCTTTCCATTGGATGAGATACTGAAGACGACCCCGAAATCTCCTAGAATCCAGAATCTGTTCGACTTCGTATTCTTCAGCATCATCAATAGAAATAGGAGCCGGAGGATCAGGATGTCGGCCCGGAAAAGGATTGGTGTTCCAAGGCTTCAGGAGGGAAACATGAAAAACGGGGTGTATTCGCATCGAACCAGGTAGTTGTAATTCCACAGCAGCAGATGAGAGGACACGAATAATAGTATATGGACCAATAAATTTAGGTCCCAATTTCTTAGTAGGACATGATAGTTTCAGATGAGTAGTTGACAGCCACACCTTGTCCCCAGGTTTGTATACAGGAGCAGGAGAACGATGGGTATCAGCGAACCTTTTATATCTTTGTTGAGCCTTGGTAAGTGTGCTGTGCAAGGATTTGTGGATGGCAATCATCCTTGTGACTTGTTCAGTGACAGCAGGAACTGAGCTGGTTATCGGAGAACCTGGTAGCATGGATGGATGGATACCATAATTTGAAAAGAAGGGTGATTTCTGTGTTGAAGAATGTATGTGGTTATTAAATGCAAATTCTGCGAGCGGAAGAAATTGGTACCAGTCATCTTGTAAATGCGAAGTAAAACAGCGTAGGTATTGCTCAAGGGTTTGATTTGTGCGCTCCGTCTGTCCATTGCTCTGGGGATGAAAGGCTGTGGAGAGGGAGCGATGTATGTGAAGCTCATCACAAAAGGCTTTCCAGAATCTGGATGTAAATTGAGTCCCTCTGTCTGACACAATATGTTCTGGTAGTCCATGCAATCGGAAGATCTCTTTTACAAACAACACCGATGTTTCGTCTGCTGTAGGTAAGTGTTTGGTGGGGATGAAATGAGCCATCTTCGTAAATCTATCAACTACGACCATAAGCGTGGTGTGTTGTTTTGACGATGGTAAGTCTGTTATAAAATCCACGGATATATCTGTCCATGGTCTTACGGGGACCGGCAGAGGACACAGGAGGCCGGCAGGTTTAATATGAGAGTTCTTTGCTCTGGCACATATAGTACAAGAGATTATGAACTGTCGTACATCCTCTTGAAGCGTAGGCCACCAGAACTGTCTACGTATAAGATCCGTAGTTTGAGTGATACCTCCATGTCCAGCTGCAGGAGAGTCATGAAATTGTTGTAGTACCTGCAGGCGTACCCCAGGAGGAACATAGAGCAACCCATTGTGGTAGTAGAACTCTCCATCAGGGTGCAGCTGTGAAAGTTCAGAGGGATCCATGTTCGCACAATGTTGACGGATGAGATCCCATAATGATTGCGTGATAGTCAGAAAATGACCTGCTTTCAATACAGTGTCTTCCACTTGTGGATGTGCTGTAGGTACTTCAAACATGCGCGAGAGAGAGTCAGCTTTGGTGTTCTTGGAACCGGGTCTGTAAGTTATATGAAGCTGGAATCGAGAGAAGAATAAAGACCATCTGGCCAGTCGGGCTTGAAGTCTCTTGGCAGTTCTGAAATATTCCATATTTTTATGGTCAGTGTAGACCGTTATGGGATGAAGTGCACCTTCCAATAAATGTCTCCACTCTTCTAAGGCCATTTTCATGGCCAGCATCTCTTTTTCTCCCACACCATAATTTCTCTCAGCAGGGTTCAGAGTTCTGGAGAAAAAAGCAATCGGGTGAAGTTGATTGTCGGTGTCATCCCTTTGGGACAGTATAGCCCCCACAGCAGAATCAGAGGCGTCCACCTCCAGTACATAGGGCCTTTGTGGCACAGGAAGAATCAATATTGGTGCTGTGGTGAACCGTTCTTTGAGGAAGTCAAATGCTCTCTGAGCAGCTTCCGTCCAACAAAACTTCTTTTTAATGGATGTGAGAGATGTTATAGGTTGAATGACCTTTGAAAAGTTCCTAATAAACTTCCGATAGAAGTTAGCAAATCCCACGAATCTTTGCACACCTTTTTTATCCGTGGGAGGTGGCCATCGTAGAATAGTAGCTATTTTCTTAGGATCCATCATGACTTTAGTAGGTGTTAAAATAAAGCCCAGAAATTCCACCGATTGAGTCTCAAACACACATTTCTCTGGTTTGGCGTATAATCCATTTGCTCTTAGTCGCATCAATACTTTAGACACATGTTCTCTATGTGTTTGTAAGGAGGAGGAGTATATCAAGATATCATCCAAGTATATCACCACGAATTGATCCAACATGTCTCTGAAAATGTCATTCATAAAGTGTTGAAAAGTGGCGGGTGCATTACATAAGCCGTATGGCATCACCATATACTCGAAGTGCCCATATCGTGATCTGAATGCTGTTCTCCACTCATGACCCTTTTTGATACGAACCAGGTTGTATGCTCCTCTTAAATCAATCTTCGTAAATACTGATGCGGAGCTAACACGTTCCATCAACTCCTGTATTAAGGGTAAGGGGTATCTGTTCTTTATAGTTACATTGTTCAGTTCTCTGTAATCCACGCAAAGTCTTAATCCACCGTCTTTTTTAGGTACAAAGAATATACCTGCTCCAGCAGGAGATGTGGAGGGTCGTATAAACCCTTTGGCAAGATTCTCATCTATATATTCCTTGAGGGTGATGAGTTCGGGTTCAGACATAGGATAAATTCTACCGAATGGAATGGGTGCACCTGGAAATAGTTCTATGGGACAATCATATTCCCTGTGCGGTGGAAGGCAGTTTGCTCCCTTCTTTTCGAATACATCGGAGAATTCGCGGTAATGAGATGGAATCTTGGGGACGGGTAGAGAACTGTAGTCGTGAGCCACATTGATAGACAGAGAGGAGTTGCGATAAACAGAATCTTTATTAGCACAGAAGCGCACAGAGCCCTTCTCCCAGTTGACAACAGGATTATTGGTTCTTAACCAGGGGAGTCCCAGTATCACATGAAAAACTGGAGAAGGAACCACATCAAACACAATATCCTCACTATGATCAGGAGAAATATACATGCGTAGTGGTATAGTCTCTTGGGTGATAGGACCTGTCTTCAGAGGGCTTCCGTCTACTAGTTGAATGGATATCGGGGTGTTTTTCTTCCGGGTGGTGATTCCAAGACGTTGAATGAGCTTGGAATCCAGTATATTGCTGCTGGCTCCTGAATCAATCATGGCTGCCAAAGCGAGGGTTCTTTCTTTCCATTGTAAGGATATGGAAAGGGACAGATGGTTTGAGAAATGTGGAGGTCTTTTACTGATATAGGGGGAGAATAAGGGTTTGAGCTTACCCTTTGTAGAACGTGCATTAGTTCTGCATTCGTCGACGTAATGGCCCTTGCCGCCACAGTAAAGGCACAGATCAAGAGTTGTACGACGTTCTCTTTCCGCTGTGGATAGAGGACCTTTGATAAGGCCCAATTGCATGGGTTCTTCGGGAGGTTCCTTAGAACTTGTCTTTATGGGAGGTCGCAGGGTAGGCCATGAAGAAGAAGGAGTCGTAAGCCGTTCCGCCTTTCTTTCCCGAAGTCTCCGATCAATCTGAATGGAGAGTCTGGCAAATTCATCGAGGGAATTAGGAATGCTGGTGCGTGCCAATTCGTCTCTGATGTTATCAGATAACCCCAACCGGAATTGATCATGTAACGCTGATTCATTCCATGAAGTTTCCATGGAAACACGTCGGAATTCAGCTATATATTCTTCTACTGGTCTTTTTCCTTGTTTGAGAGCTCTCAATGTACTGGTAGCAGAGGTGGTCCTAAAAGGGTCTTCATATAGAGCGTCCATGGCTTGGCGGAAAGAAGCCCATGTCTCCAATATAGGACTGTTGCTATGCAGTAGATGGTGGGCCCAGAGCTGGGGTTCCTCTGCCAATAAAGCAATGACCGTGTGAATTTTAATATAGTCTGAAGTATACGTTCTTGGTTTCAAATTAAACATTATTTGGCATGATGTCATGAACGTAGTGTATTTCTTGCGGTCACCAGCAAATTTTTCAGGCATAGGTATAGGTGGTTCAGGGGCGGATGCTCCCTGAAAACCCAAATTTTCTTGACTCATAGAGGGAGCCTGAAACGGATCTCCTGGAATATTAGGATTGGACTGCAGGTGGTGCATCTGTTGTCTGAGTTGATTTTGTCCTGTCTGGATATCTTGCAGAGATTGAGTAAATGTACCCATCTGCTGGGTAAGTGCAGCAACAGCTTCAGCCAATCCTGCGGGTTCCATAATGGCTCGGTTATTCTGTCACAAAGTTCTTGTGTGAGGAACCCAGTATGCAGCACGGCACAGAAGTATCAAGAATCGTCAAACAAGCCAGGTCAGGAGTGGAGAAGGTATCGAAGTCAGGAACAGGCACAGGTCAGCAACGGAGATGGTTATCATACAAGCCGGGTAGGAGTAGAGAAGGCAGCAAGGTCAAAAACAGGCACAGGTCAGCAACGGAGATGGTTATCATACAAGCCGGGTAGGAGTAGAGAAGGCAGCAAGGTCAAGAACAGGCACAGGTCAGCAACGGAGAGGCAATCAGGTAAGTATAACTCATAAACAACTACTCAGCAGGAACAATAACCGAGCACTGAATAGAAGTCAGTGCTCGGCTTTTGAATCTGCCGCTCAGACCAGGCTCCGCCCCCAGCGGGTGACGTAACATTAGTTACGTTACGTCGTCCCCTGGGAGGCAAGCTATAAGAGAGGGGGCGTGGTTCGCCCCCGTACTTCCCGCCCATCATTTGCGATGGGGATACCCTGCAGGACCTGCCCCGGGTGCTTGCCGGCTGCTGGCACCTCGAAGCAAGGTCCCGGAGCTGCGGGAGAGGTGAGTTTCGAGTACCCGCTAGCCGCGGGTACTCGGGGGAATCACTACGTTGCGGTCCGTGACGCGGACCGTGACAGTAACACACCAAAATTAGAAAAAAAAATCAATAACAATATATATATATATATATATATATATATATATATATAATTAAAAGCAATCACACCCCTATCATGCCCAGGTTGTAGCATGTACTGGTTGCTTTGGCATGATAGGAGTGGGATTGCTGTTAGCAATCATATATATATATATATTAATATTGTTATCGAATTTTTCTGTCCAATTTTGGTGTGTTACTTATAAGGCTGAAACAACTAATCAATAAAATCGCTAATAATCGATAATGAAAATCGTTGTCAACGAAATGTCAAGCAAATGCTCTGAAAAACTCCTCTCCTTATATAATCCGACCTCAAACAGAGTTCGGATTATAACACTAGAATAGGATTATAACACTTCCAGGACCCCCCGGCAGGAGAGACAGACGCCAGGACGGCCGAGGACGGCGAAGAGGGCGATCCACGACAGCGAGCATGGCTGGAGGACCCGACGGCGGGCACCCTCGAGGATGCCCCCACCCGAGGGAGCGGGACGTGAGATGACCGGGCGGCAGCAGCGGAGCCCCCTGGACAGACCCGCCGGCGAAAGGTGACAATTACCCATCTTTGTCACTAAACAGCTCCTGTAGTCACAGTGATGTTGCTACAGGGGGGGGCAATTGCCCCCCTAGGTTATTCGTTGCCCCCCCTGATAAGGGAGGGATGAATGTGGATGAATTGTCTAAATGAGGGAGAGCATGAGTTAATATGTGGATGAGTTGTCTGAATGAGGGAGAGCATGAGCTAATATGTGGATGAGGGGTCTGAATGAGGGAGAGCATGAGTTAATATGTGGATGAATTGTCCGAATGAGGGAGAGCATGAGTTAATATGTGGATGAGTTGTGTGAATGAGGGAGAACATGAGTTAATCTGTGGATGAATTGTCTGAATGAGGGAGAGCATGAGTTAATATGTGGATGAGTTGTTTGAATGACGGAGAGCATGAGTTAATATGTGGATGCGTTGTCTGAATGGGGGAGAGCATGAGTTAATATGTGGATTAATTGTCTGAATGAGGGAGAGCATGAGTTAATATGTGGATGATTTGTCTGAATGAAGGAGAGCATGAGTTAATGTGTGGATGAATTGTCTGAATGAGGGAGAGCACGAGTTAATATTTGGATGAATTGTCTGAGTGAGGGAGAGCATGAGTTAATATGTGGATGAGTTGTATGAATGAGGGAGAGCATGAGCTAATATGTGGATGAATTGTCTGAATGAGGGAGAGCATGAGTTAATATGTGGATGAATTGTCTGAATGAGGGAGCGCATGAGTTAATATGTGGATGAGTTGTGTGAATGAGGGAGAGCATGAGTTAATATGTGGATGAATGATCTGAATGAGGGAGAGCATGAGTTAATATGTGGATGTGTTGTCTGAATGAGGGAGAGCATGAGTTAACATGTGGATGAATTGTCTGAATGAGGGAGAGCATGAGTTAATATGTGGATGAATTGTCTGTATGAAGGAGAGCATGAGTTAATATGTGGATGAATTGTCTGAATGAGGGAGACCATGAGTTAATGTGTGGATGAATTGTCTGAATGAGGGAGACCATGAGTTAATGTGTGGATGAATTGTCTGAATGAGGGAGAGCATGCGTTAATATGTGGATGAATTGTCTGAATGAGGGAGAGCATGAGTTAATATGTGGATAAATTGTCTGAATGAGGGAGACCATGAGTTAATATGTGGATGAATTGTCTGAATGAGGGAGAGCATGAGTTAATATGTGAATGAATTGTCTGAGTGAGGGAGAGCATGAGTTAATGTGTGGATGAATTGTCTGAATGAGGGAGAACATGAGTTAATATGTAGATGAATTGTCTGAATGAGGGAGAGCATGCGTTAATATGTGGATGAATTGTCTGAATGAGGGAGAGCATGGGTTTTTGTGTAGATGAATTGTTTGAATGAGGGAGAGCATGAGTTAATATGTGGATGTGTTGTCTGAATGAGGGAGAGCATGAGTTAATATGTGGATGTGTTGTCTGAATGAGGGAGAGCATGAGTTAATATGTGGATGAATTGTCTGTATGAAGGAGAGCATGAGTTAATATCTGGATGAATTGTCTGAATGAGGGAGAGCATGAGTTAATATGTGGATGAATTGTCTGAATGGGGGAGAGCATGAGTTTTTGTGTAGATGAATTGAATGAGGGAGAGCATGAGTTAATATGTGGATGAATTGTCTGAATGAGGGAGACCATGAGTTAATATGTGGATGAATTGTCTGAATGAGGGAGAGCATGAGTTAATGTGTGGATGAATTGTCTGAATGAGGGAGAGCATGAGTTAATGAGTATGTGTGTATCATAGATGTATAATTGTGGAAGGGCAAAAATGGCACTAGCAGGATGTTTGAGCTTTGGGGACCAAGATGGCACAGGCAGGGTGCTTATGGGACGAAGATGGCAAATCTTATGTGTGTTCTCTGGGTGCTGGCCAGGTTCTGTGTGGGCAGTGAGGACACCAGGGCTGACTTTGAGGTGTGCAATCTGTGATCTATGCCTGTAATTTAGGGGGATTTAAATATACCTTTAATGCCGTGTTTTTATGTGAATTCCAATTGTGTGTTATTCTGTAGATCCATATCTGCTGTGCTAGGTTTCCATACATTATTTATGTATACCTGCAAATACAGGGTTTGTATGTCTTGTTCAGTTGATTAATATCGGCAATGTTGTGTCCATGTATTTATTTGATCTATACCTGCAATGCTACGTTTCATATGTTATTATTGTATGCCTGCAAATACAGGATTTGTATGTCTGATTCTGTTTATTTGATATATACCTTCAGTGCTGAGATCACAAGTGAATTTCAATTGACCTATACATGCAAAGCTGGGTTTGGGTGTTAATGTGTTGATCTATACCTGATATAGTATTAGTTGTACTAAATTGTGGCTTCAGGCTTCCCATGTGGAATTATCAAGTATTATGTTAGTTAGGGCTGAAACAACTAATCGATAAAATCAATAATAATCGATAATTAAAATCGTTGATGATTTTCATTATCGATTAGTTGAATCGATTTTTATCGATTATAAAACTCCTCTCCTTATATAATCCGACCTCAAACAGAGATCGGATTATAACACTAGAATCCAGATCCCCCACAACGCTGCAGGGGACCTGGATTCCCCTCACTGTCGGCCGGTGGGTGTCCGTGTGATGCGCACAGACAACTTCCGTTTCTCCCCTCCACTTCCATACACCCCTCCGACTCCTCCCCCCTCCCATACACCTCTCTGCCTCTCTCCCGTCTCCCTGGTGTTTTGTGAACCTCCGTTACTGACAGGCACTTTCACTGCAGCTTCATAGAAGCCTCAGCGTAAGTGAAGGGCAGTAACGGAGGCTGTCTGTGCACATCGTGCAGACCCCCACCGGCTGACAGAGAATCGAGGTCTCCTGCAGAGGATCATCCTCTCTGTCAGCTGGTGGGGTCTGCATCGCACAGACAGCCTCCGTTACTACCCTTCACTTACGCTGAGGCTTCTATGAAGCTGCAGTGAAAGTGCCTGTCAGCAACGGAGGTTCACAAAACACCAGGGAGTCGGGAGAGAGGCAGAGCGGTGTATGGGAGGGGGGAGGAGTCAGAGGGGTGTATGGAAGCCACCCTCCCATACACCACTCTGGCTCCTCCTCCTCCCATACACCACTCTGCCTCTTTACCCGGCTCCCTGGTGTCTTGCGAACCTCCGTTGCTGACAGGAGCCAGAGAGGAGTATGGGAGGGGGGAGGAGGCAAAGTGATGTATGGGAGGGGGGAGGAGGCAGAGTGGTGTATTGGAGGGGGAGGAGGCAGAGTGGTGTATGAGAGGGGGGAGTAGGCAAAGTGGTGTATGGGAGGGGGGAGGAGGCAAAGTGGTGTATGGGAGGGGGAGGAGCCAGAGTGGTGTATGGGAGGGGGGAGGAGGCAAAGTGGTGTATGCTAGGGGGAGGAGGCAGAGTGGTATATGGGTGAGTAATAGTGGTGTATGGGGGGTATAATGAATTTCAGGGTAGCAGAGTGCTGTATGGGGGTGTAATGAATTTCAGGGAGGCAGAATGGCATATCTGGGAGAGTGGTGTATAGGGGGAGGTAGAGTGGTGTATGGGGGGTATAATGAATTTCAGAGTGGCATATCTGGGGGAGGCAGAGTGGTGAATCAGGGAGTATAATGAATTTCAGGGTGGTGCAGGGCATTTATGGGGGGCGGAGTGGCATATTAGGGTGCACAGTGGCATATAGGGAGGTATAAGGCATAAAAAGGGGGGCGAGTGGCATATCGATATTAGGCATATCAGGGGGCATAAGACATATCTGGGGTAAAAGGTATATCGGGGCTCAGTTGCATATCACTGGCATATAAGGAGTATAAGGCATATATGGGGGAAGAGTAGCAAGCTGGGGGTCAGATGTGCATAACTGGGGGCAGTTTGGTAAATAAAAGAAAATATAAACATATTTTTTTTTCTTATAGTTTTTATTAAATATGAAAAATAGTTAACATATGAATTAATATTTACTAATAACTTTGTATTAAAACCTAGTTTGAGAAACACTGTGTTTGGGTTCTTGTAGCTTTTATTATTATGTCAGTAAAATAAGAAGGTGAATAGAGAGAGGCCATTGCGATAAAGAGATGAAAGTGTAAATTGTACGTTTTTTATTACATAATTTTAATTTTAAAAAACATTGCATTTTTTGAATGAAAAAATAATCGGCCAACTAATTGATTATTAAAATAGTCGTTAGTTGCAGCCCTAATGTTAGTCCAATAACAACAAAGCACATTACTTTGACAGTATATATATATATAGATATATATTATGTATGTATGTTTTTTCAGTGGTATGATTTAATGGTGGAAATTATTAATGCCCCCCCAATTTGACTGTGGTATCTTGTGTGCCCCCCTGCGTAGTCGTCTTTGTCCCCAGTTTCCCATAGCCATCTTTGTCAGTAAACACTGTGTATACTGGGGTATAAGGCATATCAGGGGGCACAGTGGCATATCAGGGGGTGTAAGGCATATCAGGGGGTGTAAGGCATATAGGGTATATAAGGCATATGTGGGGAGGGCAGAGTTGCATATCTGGGGCTATGTGGCATATCTGGGGGTATGTGGCATATCTGGGGGTATAAGGCATATCTGGGAGGCAGTGTGGCAAGCCTGGGCTCAAATGTGCATAACTGGGGCAGGTTGGGAAATAAAAACAAGAAATGCATTTTTCTCAAAGTTTTTTTATTCTATTGTTTGTTTTTAACATCCTGTTTGTTTATTAAATTATTTTAAATAAATTAAAGATTTACATTTATTTTTTTATCTGATTAATCAATTAATCGAAAAAATAGCTGGCCAACTAATCGATTATGAAAATAAGACATAGTTGCAGGCCTAAAGCTCACCTCTTATCGATCATGACATTGTGAAAGCAGCAGTTATGTCCAAGTTCACATCCTTACCTGTTGGTAGCACAAACCTCATATAACACAGAACCTGTTTCTTTCCTTTCATGTTTTGAGAATTCCAATCTTTTTTTGAAAGGGATTGTCTAGAATTTATAAACTCTCTTGGAAAATTGACTTAATTGTCGACAGTCCCTACAAAACAGGCGTGCCATGTTACATTTAGAATGCCAATATATGACATGGACATCTTCTGCATGTCCACCACATGTTTCAGAAGCTCATGTTTTGCCCCTGACATGTGTCATACCTACTTGGGGGACCGTTTTCCAAGCCAACAGCTCCTTCTCCGGCACCCGAATCGACAGTACCCCGAAGGGTGGTCAAGTCTGCGAAAGCACTTCAAATTGGCAAAGGGGCAAAGTGTTGTCTTTGTAGCTAAAGGCATGGGAAAGGGCTTAGAATTTACAGAGACCTTTATACAACTTTATACGATGTGGAAAGCTTTTTAGAGCTATATGACAGAGGGACGTTGATTTTTGCTCCCAAAACATTACTATTATTTATAAAGCGCCGGCAGATTTCACAGCGTTGTTACAGTCACTAGAACAATTTATAAAAACATACAATAACAAACTGGTGCAAAGGGGAAGAGGGCCCTGCTCTTGCGAGCTTACAATCTAGTCGGTGTTTGAGGGGGAAGTGAGACAATAGAAGAGGACGGCTTGAATGGGGATGAGTTGATCCGGTTCCGATGATGTGTTGAAGCTGTTGATTGTTCAGATGGCTTTGATTAGAATGATGGTTGGGAGTACTGAGAAGGAATGTTGTACGCTTCCCTGAACAGGTGGGTTTTCAGAGAGATTTTGAAAGTTGTGTACGAGACAGAAAGTCTGATGGGACTGGGAAGGGAATTCCACAGGAGGGGTTCGGCGCGGGTGAAATCCTGAATAGGGGAGTGGGAAGAGGTAACACCAGTAGAAGATAGCCACGGGTCGTGAAAGGAGCAGGTAGGGATGTATTTGGATAAGAGGATAGAGATGTAAAGTGGTTCAAAGTTGTCGAGGGCTCTTTAGGTCAGAAGTTTAAATTTGATTCTGGAGGGTATGAGGAGCCAATGAAGTGATTGGCATAGTGGGGCAGCGGATGAGGAATGAATCTGGCTGCAGTGTTGAGGATGGATTGAAGCGGTGACAGGCTGAGGAGTGGGAGACGGGTTAGTAGGTAGTTGCAATAATCCAGGTGGGATATCACAACGGAGAGGATTAGTAACTTGGTGGTTTCTTGTGTGAGGAAAGGGCGGATTCGGGAGATGTTTCTCAGGTGGAGGTGGCAGGATTTAGTGAGTGACTGGATGTGAGGGATGAAGGAGAGAGCAGAGTCAAGGGTGACACCAAGGCAGCGAACCTGGTCTGTTGGTTGGATAGTGGAGTTGTCAACAGTAATAGAGATCAGTCAGGAAAAGTGGACAGAGCTGATGGTGGGATTACCATGAGTTCGGTCTTAGACATGTTGAGCATGTTGATACAATTCCTGATAGACAGTCAGTTAGGCGAGTTAGAAGAGAAGGGGAAAAGTCAGGAGCAGAAATATAGATCAGGGTATCATCTGCATATAGGTGGTACTGAAAACTAAAGGAAGAAATAAGTTGTCCGAGGGAAGAAGTGTAGATGGCCGAAAGACAGCTTGTCCTTCTGAAGAAGTGTGCTTGGAAGTTATTGTGGAGACTGACATAATGAAGCAGACCCAAATATCAGACAGACAAATCTTGTATCTTATAAAAGCTCATTGGAGGGCATTTGTTTAACTGGGAGCTTGGGGAAGGGTTTTGCCTTCCCGTTGACTTTAATTTATTATTAAGGTCAGCTTCTCTTGTGTGTTAATATTCATAGTAAATTATAACTATTATCTTCCTCTGTTCTGGTTCTGTATGGTGCACCATTAATGAGGGAAGATAAACAGCCATCCCAGTATAATGTATAGTGAAACTGGTGAGACAACTCAATCTATTATGCAGAAGAAGCCAAGCTCCACCGGCAACACAAGTTCACTGCCAATGATCCCTTCTATACGTTTAGGATGTGAGATGTTCATAGTGAGAAAGTAGACAATTATTATTGAGCTTTGTGTTTTATGGAACTATTTAGAAAATCCACAATTTAGTATATGGCAAATTCCAGGCTTCGATCATTAATTTACTAAATTATTACTACTGATTGCTAACTTGAAGTGGTGAAGTTCTCCCAAAAATGAGGATGGGTCCTAAAATCAAACGCCTCTCTGAGCATGTATAGCTAGTATCAGGTAATATAGTCATTTCACTGATATAACTCCATCAAGTTCAACAAGGATTTTTTTTTAGAGATCATTTTTATGACTTGGCTTAACATGCAGGACCTATGGGCTGCCGCTGCGTGAAAGTCAAACCCACAGAGCAAGATTCAGAATTAGGACAACATCCAGATTTTGAAATCTAAATATTGGGCACACGTCTCATTTTGTTGCTTCTTCAACTCCTTTAAATAGTCTTTGGGCACTTGATCAGTGGAATGAGCCACAAAAACCACTTGGCAAGTCGTAATTGTGCATAGCGGAGGTATAACGAGTACACATACACGCAACACCAAATACATTATCACTTTATAAACAAACATTTAATTAGTGCAAGCACAACCGCCATTTCCAGTGGGTAGAGATACCCAGTTATGTAGTTCCCCAACAGCTGTAATATTATTCAGCCCTTCGTATATTAATATATGTATAAAGAGAATATCTGCACCTAGAAAGTGGGAAATAGACTGAAATGTCTGCTGATGTATACATTAATAAATACTGATAAATATATATCTATAGATATATAATATTATATATGTGAAATCCTGGGATCCTCCATTGTGTATCCACTGGCTAGACATGCATATAAATGCCGCTTGCTGGGACTGTTTATGCCGCCGTGCTGTAAAATTATACATGTTTTTTAAAAAAAGAACTTGGTGTGCCCAAAAATATTTAAAAACAAACCTAAAGGGCACCAGTGTTTTCTTCTGTTAACAGCATATGTTAGATTTTACAACTTGATTGTGTAACCAGCTTGACACTTTAGTGTCATGCGTTTGTGTTATATGGACACCCTATTAATCAGGCAGTATTTCTTGGGTTTGGCTTGCGTCCGTTCATTTAAAAATGTCATATTGTATACAACTGTTTGCATCACACAAACAAAATACACATTTATATACGCACTAACCAGTCCTAACCAAAATACATATAATAAAAGGGAACAAAGAAACCCTATCAACTCCAGATAGAAAATATAAAAAATATTCCCTTAATCTGCATACACAGCACAGGCTACTGTGCACCTAAAGAAGAGTAGCCAGACCATAACATTTCAGTAGTCAGCCAGTGCCTTTCTACATCGCAAAAGAAAGACATTAATGCCCCTGCTTGATTCTCTTACAAGATAATGTAAAGTATTGTTTCCATGTCCATCACAAGTACACCCTATAGATTGTAACCCTCCTCACCTGTTGTCTCTGTTAGTCAATTTGTTATATTACATGCTACTTGTTATGTCCTGTCTACTCATTGTACAGCGCTACGGAATTTGATGGCGCTATATAAAACAGTAAATAATAATAAATAATAAGTACACGTCTTATTTATGCATTCCTATTTATTAATCTATTAGCCTATACTTATAACTAAATGCTGACGTGATATGCAGTTTCTGCTGCAAAGAGATGGCTCCATCTGATGTAAATCTGATGTATTTCTGCTCCGGGAGCGCTTTAGATATAACGGGTCTTCCTGTCAGCTTTGCTGATTTATTCAGCTACGTTTGGAGCGATTTGTTTCACGGCCCTATTTTAGATGGTCTTGGATGTAGGGTTCTTGTTCTTAGAAAGATGTTGAGAAATCCACTCGAGATAATACTGGGTGGCGGAGTAAACTCCAGGGCTTTTCTCCTGGGCACAGCCGGAGCCCCAGCTGGTTATGCCGACCACAGTATAGAACTTAGCTTTGCTCTTTTTGCACATTAAAGGTCCTCCACTGTCACCCTGCGAAAAACAAAGAAAAGAAAACATTCCTGAATAAAGACTTTCAATAACTACAAAGCTTTAACTGGGTCTCACTGTCTTTGCTTTTCCTTCTTGTATTCCATCTTTCCCCTTTCTGAAATGTTCTCTGTCAGCTGTTCCTGGACACAGTGTTACAGAACAAGTACTGTCCAGGACGCTTAAAACTATAACAATCCTCACCCATCATCACCCATGCCCAGAGAAAAAAAGATATGCGTACCTGGCAACTATCGATGCCTCCCTGCTCATATCCAGCGCACAGGTTGTAGTCACCCACTGCTCCGTTGTACCAGGTTGGGCGGTTGCAACGGTCAACTGGAATTAAATTCACTGGGGCTTCTTGAAGGACATCTGATGTTTCTGAGGCTGAAGAGAAAAAGATATATATTAAACATAGGACCACCATCAGAAATCTTGTGGCCCAGTAAAAAACTAAAACATGGCCCCTATCCCATACAATGCTACTCACACCACCCTCACAATGAGGCCACCAGGCCCCAGAGCTTGCACTGGGACCACCAGACCCCAGTGTCCAGAAAGGCTCAAACCCACAAGGGAAAACTCCAAACACCAGTCAGGAGGCAAGTAGCAAACCCTATATATAGGTAAAAAACCTAGGATAAAGCTTACATCCTTCTTTGAGGACACCCCAGCCAGCGACGTAGCAGTCATCTAGGTTGTCCACAATGGCGTGTTTGGCAGGAAGGCAGGCAGGCTGAGTGTAGTCATCAAATTTGATGGGCTGATTGAGCCGGAGCAAAGCAATGTCATCGCGCTTAGTATGCGGGTCGTACGTCTCATGTTCGATCTTCTCTTTTATCATTCTGATCTGAGCATGTGCCCCCATGTCTGAGAGTTGGTTGGCCCCAAACACGAGTCTCCAGCCATAATATTCACTGAATAAACCAAAATACAAGTTATTAGTGATCTTTTATTCTTGGGCATTAATAAATACCATATTGACCCCAAAGTCTCAATAGGACAAGCCCCTCATGAGCTCAATGTGGTTATGTGAACGGTTAAATCTTTAATTTAATCTCTAATTAATATCCTGGGAGGACAAACAAAGGAATGCACTAGACCACTAATTCCAAATGGTATATCGCCTTGTGCTCTATTTTCACTGGTCTGCAATACCCACAGAGGCCAGCAGTCTCCTAAACTGACCCAATTCTGCATTCATTCTCCCATAAAACAATTAAAGTACTTACTCGCCAACATCCCGGAAACAATGGGCAGCTGTCAGAACCCATAAATTACTAAGGACGAAACCTCCGCATACGTGGGAATACTCATCGTCCCTGTACTCCTGGATGCTGACAATCCAGGGCCAGTTACCAGGCTCTGCATCCTTTCCTCCCACCACGCGGGAGCCACGGAAATCCTCCACTAGGGGTCTGTCGCCACAGACTCTGCTGATTTTTTCAGCTACAGTTGGAGCGATTTGTTTCTCGGCCCTCTTTTTCATGGTCTCGGATTCAGGGTTCTTGTTCTTAGAAAGATGTTTAGAAATCCACTCGAGATAATACTGGGTGGCGGAGTAAACTCCAGGGCTTTTCTCCTGGGCACAGCCGGAGCCCCAGCTGGTTATGCCGACCACAGTATAGAACTTAGCTTTGCTCTTTTTGCACATTAAAGGTCCTCCACTGTCACCCTGCGAAAAACAAAGAAAAGAAAACATTCCTGAATAAAGACTTTCAATAACTACAATGCTTTAACTGGGTCTCACTGTCTTTGCTTTTCCTTCTTGTATTTCACCTTTCCTCTTTCTGAAATGTTCTCTGTCAGCTGTTCCTGGACACAGTGTTACAGAACAAGTACTGTCCAGGACGCTTAAAACTATAACAATCCTCACCCATCATCACCCATGCCCAGAGAAAAAAGAGATGCGTACCTGGCAACTATCGATGCCTCCCTGCTCATATCCAGCGCACAGGTTGTAGTCACCCACTGCTCCGTTGTACCAGGTTGGGCGGTTGCAACGGTCAACTGGAATTAAATTCACTGGGGCTTCTTGAAGGACATCTGATGTTTCTGAGGCTAAAGAAAAAAAGAGTATATTAAACATAGGACCACCATCAGAAATCTTGTGGCCCAGTAAAAACCTAAAACATGGCCCCTATCCCATACAATGCCACTCACACCACCCTCACAATGAGGCCACCAAGCCCTAGAGTTTGCCTTGGGGCCACCAGACCCCAGTGTCCAGAAAGGCTCAATGCCCACAAGGGAAAACTCCAAACACCAGTCAGGAGGCAAGTAGCAAACCCTATCTATAGGTAAAAAACCTAGGATAAAGCTTACATCCTTCTTTGAGGACACCCCAGCCAGCGACGTAGCAGTCATCCAGTTTGTCCACAATGGCGTGTTTGGCAGGAAGGCAGGCAGGCTGAGTGTAGTCATCAAATTTGATGGCTTGATTGAGCCGGAGCAAGGCGATGTCATCACGCTTAGTATCAGGGTCGTACGTCTCATGTTCGATCTTCTCTTTTATCATTCTGATCTGAGCATGTGCCCCCATGTCTGAGAGTTGGTTTGCCCCAAACACGAGTCTCCAGCCATAATATTCACTGAATAAACCAAAATACAAGTTATTAGTGATCTTTTATTCTTGGGCATTAATAAATACCATATTGACCCCAAAGTCTCAATAGGACAAGCCCCTCATGAGCTCAATGTGGTTATGTGAACGGTTAAATTTTTAATTTAATATCTAATTAATATCCTGGGAGGACAAACAAAGGAATGCACTAGACCACTAATTCCAAATGGTATATCGCCTTGTGCTCTATTTTCACTGGTCTGCAATACCCACAGAGGCCAGCAGTCTCCTAAACTGACCCAATTCTGCATTCATTCTCCCATAAAACAATTAAAGTACTTACTCGCCAACATCCCGGAAACAATGGGCAGCTGTGAGAACCCATAAATTACTAAGGACGAAACCTCCGCATACGTGGGAATACTCATCGTCCCTGTACTCCTGGATGCTGACAATCCAGGGCCAGTTACCAGGCTCCGCATCCTTTCCTCCCACCACGCGGGAGCCACGGAAATCCTCCGCTAGGGGTCTGTCTCCACAGACTGAAATAGAAATAGAAAGACATTGGAGAAACAAGAGGTTTTACTTTAATGTAAAATGAAGAACATGCTGAGATAAAAGGTAGAGAATTTTATAAAATAAAGTCAAATAATTGTGTGGAGGGGATAGATAGAACTATACTCAATTCTAAAATTATATCTGGACCATTCTTAAAATCCCTAAGATTTGCCATTATTATTATTCATTATTATTATTATTAGTATTATTAAAGGCCATGGTTTACAAATATAAAATACCATTAAGAACAAACATCTTATTTTTTCACAGAATAAAGTAAGATTTAATCTTATTGCTATTAACAGGACATACAAAATCATAACACACACACATTATTAAATAACATCCTGATTTTAAAGCTATTTGACAGTTATAGGCATTAACGTATTGTACCAATGGGGGGAGGGGTTAATTAAGGAGTTATTTATAGAAGAACAGGCTGTAAGAATATAAAATATCCATGAATTGTAATAGTAATGGTAATCATCTGCATCTCCCCTAAAACCATTAATGCTGTATCATTAAAAACCTGTACTTTCCTTCTGTAATAACCGATCTACTTACCTCTATAGTCAGAGCTCTCAGATGTTCCTAGGAAAGCCCAAATAATTATAAAAATCACATATAACTTCATGCTTACTCCATAGCACTGAAAAGCAATCTGTTTATGCACAAGAGTGTGCAGAATATGTTGCGCACCTGCTAGGATTCTGGCATCATAAAGACAGAGTTAGGTATGAGGTCATAAAATAGTGAAAGTGTGAAACATGGAAATACAGACTGAAACAGGGAAGTAAATAAATAAATAAATCACTTACATGTACAAAACATAATATTAAACGGACAAAAAAGCACTGCTTTTCTATCATGTCTAATAAAATATTAATTTGCTGCTTTTAGAAGAAAATTAGTAATTTAAACAAAAGCATCCAAACAGGAAAATGTATGGTTTATAAGAGATTTATTTAAGCAATAATTGTAAATGGCACTAGTCCTAGAGGATTCGAAATTAACGAATGTTTTGCCCATTCACAAAAAGGGCGGTGGGGAGGAGTCGCCAACGACCGGCCAGTAAATCTAACATCAGTAGTGGGGAGTGGAAAGGACTGTATGTTAAAGGACGGGATTGTTGTGTAAAGTCACATGGGCTTCAAGATCAAAAACAACACGGGGTTACTTCAGGAAGATCATTCCAAACTAATCTCACTGATTTATTTGATTGAGTGACTGAAGTAATTGATGAAGGTGGTGCAGTAGACATTGCGTATCTGGATTTCAGTAAGGCTTTTGACATTGTCCCACATAGAAGATTTATCTTAGATAGAGGGAAGAGCTCATGCCGTTGTTCAGATCACTGGTGAGACCTCACTCGGAGTATTGTGTACGGTAGTAGAGACCGTATCTAGAGTTTATTTATAAGAATAAAATCTACCACAACAAGAGGACATAGCCTTAAGCTCAAGGTGCTGGGGTTTAAATGTAATATCAGGAAACGTTACTTTAATGAATGGATAGTAGGTGCATGGAATGGCCTTTCAGCAGTGGTAGAGATTAATACAGTAAAGGAGTTTAAGCAAGCATGGGATAGGAATAAGGCTAAGCGGGCTATAACAGGGACTAAGGAATGTATCAAGAGGATGAGCAGAGTAGATGGCCGAACGGTTTTTAACTGCCATCACTTTCTATGTTTCTATGTTATGAATATAGCACACGGATCAAGCAGTGGAACTTAGATGATCTGATGAACATGACACATAAACATACATACATACATACATACATACATACATACATACACATCCCATACATACACACAATTATACACCAGCAGGCACGGTTATCTGGCTGATGATAACCTATATGTAGCCACCTTGTGCCACGAGAGCGGGAAGGCGGTTACAGCTACAATGAAATTTTAATTACAGCATTTACTATCTGTCCATAGGGGTAACCCTCAATTATTGATCTGAAAAACTTCATTGAGCAGCAAAGATTTAACTATATATATATATATATATATATATATATATATTTTTTTTTTTATATATATATATATATATATATATATATATGTATATTTATATACATACACATATATACATATATATATATATATATATATATACAATATTTTTATCTTTATTATGTATTTTAAAATAAAACATTACTGTAGACATTTAATGAGACAGACTGGATCCTTAAAATTCTATAGTTTGTAAAAAAATGTATTACAGCCAAATCTGTCAGACTTACAATATATCTCTCCCCTGGAGTTTCTGAAAATAAGTCAAATCTGTGATACTAAATAAATAAAGTGATACTTCCAGATAATGACTTCTGCATGCCAAAGATTAGTCAAAATTAGTAAAATGTACCTGTAGGTACAGAAACTGATGAGCCTCTGCCTATCTTTAAATTAGCATTGAGGGTAATTTAGAATAGTAAGTTTTTGAATAAATAGTACCGCATTTGCTCGATTATAAGACGACCCCCCAAATCTTAATATTAATTTAGAAAAAAAAAACCTGAATATAAGACGACCCTATATGAAAAAAGTTTTACCAGTAAATGTTAATTCATTTAAATTATTTTTTTTAATAAAAGCTATGATTGAGAAAAATATTTTGGTTTTATTTCCTTCTATTTTCCAACCTGTCCCCCCAGTTATGCACATCTGGCCCAGAAATGCCTTATACCCCCTATATGCCACTGTGCCCCATGATATGCCTTTTAACCCTCTAAATGCCACTGTGCCCCATGATATGCCTTTTAACCCTATATGCCAATGTGCCCCATGATATGCCTTTTAACCCTATATGCCACTCTGGCACTTAGAGGGTTAAAATGCATATTATGGGGAAGACTGGCATATAGGGAGGTTTAAGGCATTTCAGGAGGCAGAGTGGCGTATAGAGGGTTAAAAAGGCATTTCTGGAGGCAGAGTGGCATTTAGGGGGTTAAAAGGCATTTCACAGAGCACCCTGGCTCCCGAAATGCCTTATGCCCCCCATTAAACACCTCCCCCCCCGCCCCACTTCCCGGTACTTCTGAGTCTTCTGTCATGTAGCTGGGGCAGCGTGTAGACTCACGCTGCAGCCGGAAGGAGGCGTGGCTAGCAGCGAGGGTTGTCTGCGTGCATCGCGCAGACATTCCCCGGCTGTCAGAGATCAGAGTTCCCCGTGCCGGTGCAGCTGCGGGGGATCTGGATCTTAGTCGTCTCATAGTCAGACTTTGAGGTCTGATTATAAGACGACCCCCATTATAAGACGAGGGGTATTTTTCAGAGCAAAAAAACCTCGTCTTATAATCGAGCAAATACGGTAAATCAAACAAGAAGAGGCACCCATGATTACAGAAACCCGACCAGTGCTTCATCTCTCTGGCATCCCATCTAGGCAAGCAAAAATTATAAAAAATGAAAGATGTATCCTTCTCTACACACAGCGCTCCAGGAGAGAGATACATTGTTACTCTGGTAGATTTTGTTGTATGTTTTCATTGCAACACATACAATCATTGGTCTTTCATATTCCTGGGCTGCTCCCACCGCCAGCAAAACTGTACAGCGGGGAGCTACCTGGACCCTTAAAAACTCCAAAGCGTGAAAATAAAAACCCATCAGAACAGCGCCATCTTGTGTTAACATAGAAGATAACATAAACATCCTTCAACGCGAGGAGGTAGATGTCACACACTTGCTCCTTTATTCTAAGGCACTACCTCTCTAACACAAAAAGGGTAAAGGTGGGCAAGAAAACATAGTTTTTGTATAAAGCATTGGTGTCAGAAAGGCATTTATAGGAACAGCGGTTACCTGTCTATGTTGTGTTATAAGTGAGAGCTACCATCCTGCTGCCCCATCATACTACTGATCAGCCATCAATCAATCATTTCATGCACGAATAACACAATAACGGTCGACATATTGTGGACCGGGTAGACAGATTGTTGGGAGGGGCTGGAGATGATCCAGCGGTCGTAGTACATGTTGGTACAAACAACATAGTTAAGGGCAGGTGGGGGGTCCTTAAAAATGAGTTTAGGGCACTAGGTCAGAAACTTAGGCAAAGGACCTCCAAGGTAATGTTCTTTGGAATATCACCAGTACCACGCGCTACTTCAGGGAGACAGCAGGAGCTTAGGGAGATCAATGCGTGGCTAAGAGCGTGGTGTAAGAAAGAGGGATTTGGGTTTTTGGTGAACTGGGCAGACTTTGCAGTCGGCTACAGACTCTACAGCAGGGGTGGACTGCACCTCAATGAAGAGGGGGCTGCAGTGCTAGGGGAGAGGATGGCTAGGGGAATTGAGGATCTTTTAAACTAGGTTCTGGGGGGGAGGATAAAGATAGAAATGAAGTGCTAGCTAGAGTAGACTCGGTAGGGGGTCTAGCTATGGGAAAAGGGGATGAGAGCACTGGTGGGGTTAGCACAGACAATATGGTGTTGCATAGTACAAAACCTGCTGTCAAGAATTATTTGTCAACCGTTACACCAGAAACGTGGTGGGATGATATGCATGACTGGTCAGTAAACTTACAAGGATATTCACTTTTTAGAAGGGACAGAGTAAATAGAAAAGGGGGAGGGATTTGTTTCTATGCAAACCCTAAACTTAAGCCCAGTATTAAGGAAGATGTGCATGATGACAGTAGTAATGTGGAGACGCTGTGGGTAGAGATTAACCTAGATAGTAGAAAGAGTCACACACTAATTGTGGGTGTATGCTACAAGCCACCCAACATTAGCAATGAGGGGGAAGATCAGCTGCTATTTCAAATTTAAAAGGCTGCAAATAGAAATGAAGTTTTGATCATGGGAGATTTTAATTACCCAGATATAGATTGGAATAGTGGGACTTGTTCCACTAAGGGCAGCAAGTTTCTGAACCTGCTTAATGACCAATTTATGTCGCAATTAGTAGAGACCCCAACCAGAATGGATGCCTGTCTAGATCTGGTAATAACTAACAACTTATCTCAAACATTAAAGTAAGAGAACACTTGGGGAATAGTGACCATAACATGGTTTCATTTGAGATTAATTCCAAAAAGCAAATGGGTAACTGCTCTACCAAAACACTTAATTTCAGAAGGGCAAACTTTGACAGGCTAAGGTCCTCCATGGAATATATAGACTGGGATAGATTGTTCTCTGGGTTAAACACAGAGGACAAATGGAATACCTTTAAGCACACATTGCAAAGTTACACATCCCACTATATACCTATGTGAAACAAATACAAAAGAAACAAATCAAAACCAATGTGGCTTACCTGGAAAGTAAAACAGGAAATAAGGAATAAACAATTGGCATTTAAGCATTATAAAAGCAAGGGGTCGGAAGTATTATTTATGGCATACAAAGATGCCAACAAAGCCTGCAAAAAGGAGATTAAAATGGCTAAACTAGAAAATGAGAAACTTATTGCCAAGGAAAGTAAAACCAATCTCAAGAAATTTTTCAAGTATGTGAATGGAAAAAAGTTAAAGGTAGAGAATGTTGGTCCTTTATTATCTGAAACTGGAAATTTGGTTAGTGAGGACAGAGAGAAAGCCGACATCTTAAATGCTTTTTTTTCTTCTGTTTATACCAAGGAAGAGCCAATGACTGAGCCCCTGCTGGCTAATTTTAAGGAACCATTGCAGCAAACATGGGATTGGCTGACACAAGAAAAAGTGCTCAAGCAATTAAATAATGTTAAGGTAGACAAGGCCCCTGGACCGGATGGTATACACCCAAGGGTACTGAAAGAGCTAAGCCTAATTCTGGCCCAACCATTATTACTAATCTTTAGGGATTCTTTCAGCTCGGGCATAGTTCCATTAGATTGGCGCAAGGCAGATGTTGTGCCCAGATTTAAAAAGGGATCAAAATCTCAAACGGGCAATTACAGGCCAGTAAACTTAACATCGCTAGTAGGGAAATTATTTGAAGGGTTGCTAAAGGTATACATTCAAGATCATATCTTGATCCATAATCCAATTAGTAGTAGTCAACATGGATTTGTGAAAGACCGGTCTTGTTAAACCAACCTGTTTGTTTCTATGAAGAAGTTATTAAAAATATAGACCTGGGGTTGGCTGTAGATGTGATTTATCTGGACTTTGCTAAGGCATTTGATACGGTTCCGCATAAAAGGCTACTCTATAAATTAACAAAAATAGGTTTAGGGGCAAATGTCTGTATGTGGATCAGAAATTGGCTAAAAAATAGAATGCAGAGGGTTGTTGTGGATGGATGTTTCTCAGCCTGTATGCAGGTATTAAGTGGAGTGCCTCAGGGGTCTGTCCTCGGTCCTCTTCTTTTTAAGTTATTCATAAATGATCTCCCAAGCTGCATTAAGAGCCATGTCACAGTTTTTGCTGATGACACAAAATTAGGCCGAGTAATTCAGACTAATCTTGATGTTTCTTCATTGCAGGAAGATCTAGACAGAGTTGGGGACTGGGCGTGCAAGTGGCAGATGAGGTTCAATATAGAGAAATGCAAAGTTATGCATTATGGTAAAAATAATAAAAATGCAACCTATTCTTTAAATGGAATATCCTTGGGGGAAACTACCAGTGAGAAGGATTTAGGAATAACGGTTGACAACAGACTTGACAACAGTGCGCAATGCCAGCAAGCAGCTGCGAGGGCCAATAAGGTTTTGGCATGCATAAAAAGAGGTATTGACTCAAGGGAGGAGGTTATCATCTTGCCTCTTTACAGGTCTTTGGTAAGACCTCACCTTGAATATGCGGTACAATTCTGGGCACCGGTCCTCAAAAAGGACATTATGGAATTTGAAAAAGTGCAAAGGAGGGCTATGAAATTAATAAGGGGATTGGGTGATACTAGTTATGAAGAGAAACTAAAAAAGTTAAAATTATATACACTGATAAAATGGCGTCTCAGAGTGGATATGATTACATTATACAAATATATGCAGGGCCAATATAAAGAGCTCTTCGGTGACCTGTTCATTAACAGAAATGTACAAAGAACAAGAGGTCACCCTCTGAGACTGGAAGAGCGCAGGTTTCATAGACGACAAAGGAAGGGATTCTTCACAGTGAGGACAATTAAGGTATGGAATTCACTTCCAATACATTAGATACCTTCAAAAGGGACCTCGATATTTTCTTAGAAAGGCATGATATACAGGGATATAAATAGAATAACATTAATATTTTAGAGCTTCTTGATCCAGGGAGAAATCTGATTGCCTCTTGGAGTATTTCTTTTTCCCCTGATGGCAGAATTTAAAGTAGCTTAATTAGGGGTTTTATTTGCCTTCTTTTGGATCAAGAATCTGAAGCTTAGGTAGAAGGGTTGAACTTGATGGACTTAGGTCTTTTTTTCAACCTTATGAACTATGTAACTATGTAACACGGCTGTGAGTAGTGATGAAGGATCCTGGATGTTTGGTGAGGACAGGAACCACATTACACCTTAGTTCTTCTTATATGATGTCAAATCTGAGAAATTACAACAGCATAGATTAAACCAGAATGTAAAAAGATAATACTAGCGAGACAGAGCTCCTTTTTTTTAATGATTGGCCCCGCCCCTTTCATTATAAGCTGAAAGTTAGGGGAGGTGGGGTTTAATGTAGGGGCCGTTATGGTTGATGGGGTCTTTAGGGTTAATTTAGGGACAGTTATGGTTGATGGGGTCTTTATGGTTAATTTAGGCACAGTTATGGTTAATGGGGTCTTTTGGATTAATTTAGGGGCAGTTATGGTTAATGGGGTCTTTAGGGTTAATTTAAGGGCGGTTATGGTTAATGGGGTCGATAGGGTTAATTTAGGGGCAGTTATGGTTGATGGGGTCTTTAGGGTTAATTTAGGGGCAGTTATGGTTGATGGGGTCTTTAGGGTTAATTTAGGGACAGTTATGGTTAATGGGGTCTTTAGGGTTTTTTTAATGCTGAGTTAATTTAATTAATTTATAAGGCTAACTTATGGTGCAGTTAGAGGTAAAGGGGTGCAGTGCCAACTCTAAAAACAATATTGGGGGGCACATAAGATACCACAGTCAAAACTGGGGGGCATTAATAATTTCCACCATTAAATCATACCATCAAGTAGGCTTATTTTTCCCTCAGAAATCTCATGGTGCTGCCACTACCACAGGGGATTCTTGGTAGGTGCATGCAAATGGTTAACAATTATCACCTTTGCTTCTAGGGTTTCCATCACCTAATATGTGTATATATATATATATATATATATATATATATATATATATATATATAGCCAAAAGTAATGTGCTGTGGAATTATTCTTTTGTTATTGGACTAACATAATACTTGGTCATTCAACATTGGAAACCTGAAGCCACAATTAAGTGCAACTAATACTTGAAATAAATATTATAAACACAATATATTAACCTTTCCACTAAATCATTTCTGGGCTTTGAAAGTTTTGTCCCCTGAAGTCACTACAAATTCAGGAGGGTGTTTTATCTCTGGATAAGTAAAAATGAAATAGTTCCTACTGTAAATTAAGTGCCAGGAAACAGATGACCAAACACACACCAGGACAGGCTCTGCCACACCGACACCCAGACACACACCAGGACAGGCTCTACCGCACCAACATCCAGACACACGCACCAGAAAAGGCTCTGTCACACCAACACCCAAACACACACACACACACCAGGACAGGCTCTGCCACACCAACACCCATACACACACCAGGACAGGCTCTGCTACACTGATAACCAAAATACACAAACAGCAGGACACAATCTATGACACAGACATCTACAACAGGATGGAATTTCCACAATGCATTGTTGTTGATACCCCTTATAAACTTAGTGTTTTTGCCCCTTGTGTATTGATGACTCAACTAGCACCCTTTTAGTATAGATTAATGTGGTGATCCCACATCCTTGTGTGATCGCCTCCAGCCACCACTATTTGTATTAATGCCCCCAGTGACGGTGTCACGGAACCGGGTCCATACAGATGACTGCATTGACCCAGTGCGCCCTAAGATTGTGTGCAGGAGTTACAGTGCAGTAGCGGAGTTGGACAGGGCCTGGTGCAGGGAGACCGCACCTAGGGTTGTGCAGCCACATACCAGCACCCTGACATAGCAGCAGATGTAGTCCCAAATGAAATGAAGTGATATCCTGCAGGCACCCTGGAACAAGCATGAGACATAGCACTAGACTCACGTGCAGGATGCTGCAGGCTGGGAGTATGGAAGCTAAGCAAAGGATATGGCAGAAACATAACAAGCAAGGGGGACAGAGCGAGCAAGATACAGAGAGACCAAGCAAGACAGGACACCCCGCTGCCGGGGATACAAGACAGGACACCACGCTGCCGGGGATACAAGACAGGACACCCCGCTGCCGAGGATACAAGACAGGACATCCCGCTGCCGGGGATACAGGTTACATCAGACTGACACACGTATATACAGGAACTAGCCTAGGACTGTATGATAACTATTTAGAAGGGACATATCACATGTTATGGCCATAGTATGCTTAGCCCACCACTACGCCAAAGTAGTCCAATGACGGTGGGTCCTAACCCTAATCCCTGCTAACAATGGTACGAAACGAAACAAACCAAACATGAATCCCAAACACATAACAATAAGAGACATACATGTAGACGGCAGACTGAGACAAACAGAACACACATGTGGGGCACACCTTATAAAGGAAACAGAGCTGAAGCAAAGAGCAGAACTAAAAGCAAGAAATGGAAGATCAGGACAGAGCATACGGAAATCCAGGAATGGATTAAAGCAAAACAGAGAAACTGAAGCAAAACAGATATGCAGCTCTGCGGCCTGGGTACAATGTGACAGATGGCCCATAACATATATGCCTTAGACATGTATTTTTAACTACATAACAAGTACTTATCACTTGAAATTGAAATATGATTTCAAAATAACAGCTGAACTGGCAGTTTCTTTAATATTAGACCCTGCTGCCGAAATATGTAGTAATATTAGCCCCTGCTGCCCATATATGTATTACTATTAACCCCTGCTGCCGATATATATTAATATTAGCCCCAGCTGCCGATATATCTTAATTATAGCCCCTGCCGCCGATATAAATGTATAAATATTAGACCCTGCTGCCTATAGCAGGTATAGATCAACACATTAACACACAAACTCAGCTTTGCATGTTTAGATAAATTGAAATTCACTTGTGAACTCTGCATTGAGGGTATAGATCAAATAAACAGAATCAGACATACAAATCCTGCAGGTATACAAATATAAAAGATAAAATCTCCTAAATTACAGGCATAGATTACAGGCTGCACACCCCAAAGCCAACCCAAATTATATTACCCATCTTTGTCACTAAACAGCTTCCCGTAGTCACAGTGGCGTCGCTACAGGGGGGCAAAGGGGTGCAATCCCCCCCCCTAAGTTATTCCTTGCCCCCCTGTTGCCCCCCCCGACGAATTTGGAACCACCCAATGGATTGCCCAGGACAGTCAAGCAATGGGACTTTAAGTCCCGGGCAGCCTCAAACACTTTTTTTTGACGCGGAGGAGAGAGGGGGTGCCTAGCAACCGCTCGGCCCCCCCTCAGTCTCCTTCATGAGGCCTCTACCTCCGTTGCGGTGCCGCCGTTTCATATTGAGTGCTGGAAAATGACATCATATCCGATGCTCAGCAGTGAAGCAGCGCGCGCCGCGGCAGGAAGACGGAAGCCGGCTACAGGACTTAAACGTGAGTGAACTATAAAGGGGGAGAGGGTAGATAGTGAGTAGGGAAAGAGGAGGGAGAGGGGTTAGAAAGGGATAAGGTAGGCAGAAGGGGTAGAAAGTGATAAGGGAGGGAGAAGGGGTAGAGAGTGATAAGGGAGGGAGAAGGGGTAGAAAGTCATAAGGGAGGGAGGGTAGAAAGTCATAAGGGAGGGATGAATGTGGATGAATTGTCTAAATGAGGTAGAGCATGAGTTAATATGTGGATGAGTTGTCTGAATGAGGGAGAGCATGAGTTAATATGTGGATGAGTTGTCTGAATGAGGGAGAGCATGAGTTAATATGTGGATGTCTGAATAATGTCTGAATAATATGTGGATGTCTGAATAAGGGAATGAGGTAGAGCATGAGTTAATATGTGGATGAGTTGTCTGAATGAGGGAGAGCATGAGCAAATATGTGGATGAATTGTCTGAATGAGGGAGAGCATGAGTTAATATGTGGATGAGTTGTCTGAATGAGGGAGAGCATGAGTTAATATGTGGATGTCTGAATAATGTATGAATAATATGTGGATGTCTGAATAAGGGAATGAGGTAGAGCATGAGTTAATATGTGGATGAGTTGTCTGAATGAGGGAGAGCATGAGTTAATATGTGGATGCGTTGTCTGAATGAGGGAGAGCATGAGTTAATATGTGGATGAATTGTCTGAATGAGGGAGAGCATGAGTTAATATGTGGATGAATTGTCTGAGGGAGAGCATGAGTTAATATGTGGATGAATTGTCTGAATGAGGGAGAGCATGAGTTAATATGTGGATGAATTGTCTGATTGGGGGAGAGCATGAGTTAACATGTGGATGAGTTGTCTGAATGAAGGAGAACATGAGTTAATATGTGGATGTGTTGTCTGAATGAGGGAGAGCATGAGTTAATATGTGGATGAATTGTCTGAATGTGTCAGGGTCCTCAGCAAAGACCCCAACGAAACGACTCATACACTGTCTATACACAGACGGCAAAGCAGCCGACGGAGCAGCAGTGAGGACGGCAGCGGCGTGGGAGCTGGTGCCCGCCATTGGCGGGTACTCAGGTGAGTCGCTTCGTTGGGGTCTTTGCTTAGGACCCTGACAGAATGAGGGAGAGCATGAGTTATTGTGTGGATGAATTGTATGAATGAGGGAGAGCATGAGTTAATATGTGGATGAACTGTCTGAATGAGGGAGACAGGGCCGGCCCAAGACAAAATGCCGCCTGGGGCGAATTTGAAAATGCCGCCCCCCCACCCCCTTATCTACCCTTCCTCTCGCTCCGTCCCTGACGCCCCCCACCCCCCATTATCTACCCTTCTCCCCCCCCTTGTACTTACCTTTCAGCAATCCTGCGGCGAGTCTCCCTGTTCGGTCTCGGTGCAGGCTTGTAATACTAACCACTCGGCGCCCCTTTCTCTCTCTTTAGCTTTCGCTCTTTCCTGGAGGGAGACCATGAGTTAATATGTGGATGAACTGTCTGAATGAGGGAGATCATGAGTTAATATGTGGATGAATTGTCTGAATGAGGGAGATCATGAGTTAATGAGTATATGTGTATCATAGATGTATAATTGTGGAAGGGCAAAGATGGCACTAGCAGGATGTTTGAGCTTTGGGGACCAAGATGGCACAGGCAGGGTGCTTATGGGACGAAGATGGCACAGGCCAGGTGTGTGTGTTAATGTGTTGATCTATACCTGCTATAGTAATAGTTGTACTAAATTGTGGCTTCAGGCTTCCCATGTTGAATGATCAAGTATTATGTTAGTCCAATAACAAAAGTATCATTCCATAGCACATTACTTTTGGCAGTATATATATATATAATGTATGTATGTTTTTTCAGTGGTATGATTTAATGGTGGAAATTATTAATGCCCCCCCAGTTTGACTGTGGTATCTTGTGTGCCCCACCGATATATTGTTTCTACAGTCGCCATTGCGTAGTCGTCTTTGTCCCCAGTTTCCCATAGTCATCTTTGTCAGTAAACACTGTGTTACTACCATCACATAGCTGGTGCGCCATCACCCTACCATTTAGAGCTCACACAAGAAAACACAACAAAACAATTACACATAGAAAGCACAGTTGGACATAAGGCAATGGATTCAACATGGTTTTGTGTTAATAGCTTCATTCTACATTATCTTATTATTCACAATGGTTACATAATTGAGTTCTTGCATTTTTCCAGCATACCTGATATAGAGACATAAAAGATATGCTACCCATAAAAGGGTAGCTATTTAGTGACAAAGATGGCTACGGGAAACTGGGCACAGAGTTTCTCACCAGTTTCCCATAGCCATCTTTGTCCCAGCCTCCCATTGCCAACCATGCCCCCAGTTTGTCAACTTACCTAACTGAAGACACGCGCCCTTACAGTGCACTCTGCTAGGTTCCCGCTGCCTAACTTGCTCCACTCACCTCACTGAATGGGGCTGGCACCGCCCACAAAGGTCATTGAGCTGTGCTGGTGCCGCCCACAAAAGTTATTGAGCGGCAATTGCACCCCTTTGTCCCCCTGGAACGACACCACTGAAGGGGTGCAAACTAAGGGCAATCTAAATCCTGGGGCAGTGAAGATTAATCCTGTATTTATTTATAAAAGTATTGTGTCCGTGTGCTGCAAAGGAGTCTCCGAACGAGTCTGCAAATCTATGAGGGCGCTATGGCATATCTGGGGGGTATAAGTCATATCTGGGGGGTATAAGGCATATAAGGGGTATATGGCATATAAAGGGGAACAAGTCATACTGGGGCATATCAGGGGGCACAGTGGCATATCAGGGGGTATAAGGCATATGTGGGGAGGGCAGAGTTGCATATCTGGGGCTATGTGGTATATCTGGGGGTATGTGGCATATCTGGGGGTGCAAGGCATATCTGGGAGGCAGTGTGGCAAGCCTGGGCTCAAATGTGCATAACTGGGGCAGGTTGGGAAATAAAAACAAGAAATACATTTTTCTCAAAGTTTTTTTTATTCTATTGTTTGTTTTTAACATCCTGTTTGTTTATTAAATTATTTTAAATAAATGAAAGGTTTACATTTATTTTTTTTATCTGATTAATCGATTAATCGAAAAAATAGCCGACCAACTAATCGATTATGAAAATAATCCATAGTTGCAGCCCTAAAGCTCACCTCTTATCGATCATGACATTGTTAAAGCAGCAGTTATGTCCAAGTTCACATCCTTACCTGTTGGTAGCACAAACCTCATATAACACAGAACCTGTCTCTTTCCTTTCATGTTTTGAGAATTCCAATCTTTTTTTGAAAGGGATTGTCTAGAATTTATAAACTCTCTTGGAAAATTGACTTAATTGTCGACAGTCCCTACAAAACAGGCGTGCAATGTTACATTTAGAATGCCAATATATGACATGGACATCTTCTGCATGTCCACCACATGTTTCAGAAGCTCATGTTTTGCCCCTGACATGTGTCATACCTACTTGGGGGACCATTTTCCAAGCCAACAGCTCCTTCTCCATTCTAGGTCCTCTAAGCATGTATAGCTAGTATCAGGTAATATAGTCATTTCAATAATATAACTCCATCAAGTTCAACAAGGATTTTTTATTAGAGATTATTTTTGTGACTTGGCTTAACATGCAGGACCAATGGGCTGCCGCTGCGTGAAAGTCAAACCCACAGAGCAAGATTCAGAATTAGGACAACATCCAGATTTTGAAATCTAAATATTGGGCACACGTCTCATTTTGTTGCTTCTTCAACTCCTTTAAATAGTCTTTGGGCACTTGATCAGTGGAATGAGCCAGAAAAACCACTTGGTAAGTCGTAATTGTGCATAGCGGAGGTATAACGAGTACACATACACGCAACACCAACTACATTCTCACTTTATAAACAAACATTTAATTAGTGCAAGCACAACCGCCATTTCCAGTGGGTAGAGATACCCAGTTATGTAGTTCAGCAACAGCTGTAATATTATTCAGCCCTTCGTATATTAATATATGTATAAAGAGAATATCTGCACCTAGAAAGTGGGAAATAGACTGAAATGTCTGCTGATGTATACATTAATAAATACTGATAAATATATATATATATAGATATATAATATTATATATGTGAAATCCTGGGATCCTGCATTGTGTATCCACTGGCTAGACATGCATATAAATGCCGCTTGCTGGGACTGTTTATGCCGCCGTGCTGTAAAATTATACATATCTTTTTTAAAAAAAGAACTTGGTGTGCCCAAAAATATTTAAAAACAAACCTAAAGGGCACCAGTGTTTTCTTCTGTTAACAGCATATGTTAGATTTTACAACTTGATTGTGTAAACAGCTTGACACTTTAGTGTCATGCGTTTGTGTTATATGGACACCCTATTAATCAGGCAGTATTTCTTGGGTTTGGCTTGCGTCCGTTCATTTAAAAATGTCATATTGTATACAACTGTTTGCATCACACAAACAAAATACACATTTATATACGCACTAACCAGTCCTGACCAAAATACATATAATAAAAGGGAACAAAGAAACCCTATCAACTCCAGATAGAAAATATAAAAAATATTCCCTTAATCTGCAAACACAGCGCAGGCTACTGCGCACCTAAAGAAGAATAGCCAGACCATAACATTTCAGTAGTCAGCCGGTGCCTTTCTACATCGCAAAAGAAAGACATTAATGCCCCTGCTTGAATGAAGTAGCGTCCAGTTTCGGTCCCCCCCCACCTTCTAAATAAAACAAGAGACAATTCTTTATTTCAAAAACTTTATTAATTGTCAACTATGGATTTTATTTGTCCGCGGTGCGGACCGCATATAACACAGCACCGCGACACTCAACCTTTATTAAATGTTTACAACATTGATAACTTTATAACCGTTTATTAGCCAAACATATTTTGGCCCAGTATATAAACATTTCACCGTCAAAATAACAACCACAATGATAACCAATCATAACCATGAAGTAACCTGCTGGTATGGGCGTATCCACCTGTATCCCTGCTGGAACTGCCGGCGTCCCCCAGCGCGGCAGTCACACGACCATACGATTCACAGGGGCAGCTGCCCCTGGAGTGTTCTGCACTTATACCTCTGTGCACCACAAGTAACCACACCTAGATGGTTAACTCCTGCACCGTACCAGCGTAAAAACCTGAGCCCCCGGCTAATGGAAAAATCAGGGAGGGATGGGCGGGAAAATATTTTTTAAAATGCTGACCCTATAGCATAAACCCCCCCTTTATATACCCCCTCAGGGAGGGCAATTACCCCCTCCCGTCTGGTCTTGCACGTGCCTGAAAGGCTTAACACTTTAGGTGCTAAAATTTTGCCTAGTCATGCCTTAACCCTTAACACTAGGCTTTCCACGGGGTACCTCGTCCGGCACTTCATTCATGGGGCCCCTCCGTCCAATTCTTTCCCTACGGGGCTGTTCTTGATTCTCTTACAAGATAATGTAAAGTATTGTTTCCATGTCCATCACAAGTACACCCTATAGATCGTAACCCTCCTCACCTGTTGTCTCTGTTAGTCAATTTGTTATATTACATGCTACTTGTTATGTCCTGTCTACCCATTGTACAGCGCTACGGAATTTGATGGCGCTATATAAAACAGTAAAGAATAATAAATAATAAGTACACGTCTTATTTATGCATTCCTATTTATTAATCTATTAGCCTATACTTATAACTAAATGCTGACGTGATATGCAGTTTCTGCTGCAAAGAGATGGCTCCATCTGATGTAAATCTGATGTATTTCTGCTCCGGGAGCGCTTTAGATATAACGGGTCTTCCTGTCAGCTTTGCTGATTTATTCAGCTACGTTTGGAGCGATTTGTTTCTCGGCCCTATTTTAGATGGTCTTGGATGTAGGGTTCTTGTTCTTAGAAAGATGTTTAGAAATCCACTCGAGATAATACTGGGTGGCGGAGTAAACTCCAGGGCTTTTCTCCTGGGCACAGCCGGAGCCCCAGCTGGTTATGCCGACCACAGTATAGAACTTAGCTTTGCTGTTTTTGCACATTAAAGGTCCTCCGCTGTCACCCTGCGAAAAACAAAGAAAAGAAAACATTCCTGAATAAAGACTTTCAATAACTACAATGCTTTAACTGGGTCTCGCTGTCTTTGCTTTTCCTTCTTGTATTCCATCTTTCCTCTTTCTGAAATGTTCTCTGTCAGCTGTTCCTGGACACAGTGTTACAGAACAAGTACTGTCCAGGACGCTTAAAACTATAACAATCCTCACCCATCACCACCCATGCCCAGAGAAAAAAAGATATGCGTACCTGGCAACTATCGATGCCTCCCTGCTCATATCCAGCGCACAGGTTGTAGTCACCCACTGCTCCGTTGTACCAGGTTGGGCGGTTGCAACGGTCAACTGGAATTAAATTCACTGGGGCTTCTTGAAGGACATCTGATGTTTCTGAGGCTGAAGAGAAAAAGAGTATATTAAACATAGGACCACCATCAGAAATCTTGTGGCCCAGTAAAAAACTAAAACATGGCCCCTATCCCATACAATGCTACTCACACCACCCTCACAATGAGGCCACCAGGCCCCAGAGCTTGCACTGGGACCACCAGACCCCAGTGTCCAGAAAGGCTCAAACCCACAAGGGAAAACTCCAAACACCAGTCAGGAGGCAAGTAGCAAACCCTATATATAGGTAAAAAACCTAGGATAAAGCTTACATCCTTCTTTGAGGACACCCCAGCCAGCGACGTAGCAGTCATCCAGTTTGTCCACAATGGCGTGTTTGGCAGGAAGGCAGGCAGGCTGAGTGTAGTCATCAAATTTGATGGGCTGATTGAGCCGGAGCAAAGCAATGTCATCGCGCTTAGTATGCGGGTCGTACGTCTCATGTTCGATCTTCTCTTTTATCATTCTGATCTGAGCATGTGCCCCCATGTCTGAGAGTTGGTTGGCCCCAAACACGAGTCTCCAGCCATAATATTCGCTGAATAAACCAAAATACAAGTTATTAGTGATCTTTTATTCTTGGGCATTAATAAATACCATATTGACCCCAAAGTCTCAATAGGACAAGCCCCTCATGAGCTCAATGTGGTTATGTGAACGGTTAAATCTTTAATTTAATCTCTAATTAATATCCTGGGAGGACAAACAAAGGAATGCACTAGACCACTAATTCCAAATGGTATATCGCCTTGTGCTCTATTTTCACTGGTCTGCAATACCCACAAAGGCCAGCAGTCTCCTAAACTGACCCAATTCTGCATTCATTCTCCCATAAAACAATTAAAGTACTTACTCGCCAACATCCCGGAAACAATGGGCAGCTGTCAGAACCCATAAATTACTAAGGACGAAACCTCCGCATACGTGGGAATACTCATCGTCCCTGTACTCCTGGATGCTGACAATCCAGGGCCAGTTACCAGGCTCCGCATCCTTTCCTCCCACCACGCGGGAGCCACGGAAATCCTCCGCTAGGGGTCTGTCTCCACAGACTCTGCTGATTTTTTCAGCTACAGTTGGAGCGATTTGTTTCTCGGCCCTCTTTTTCATGGTCTCGGATTCAGGGTTCTTGTTCTTAGAAAGATGTTTAGAAATCCACTCGAGATAATACTGGGTGGCGGAGTAAACTCCAGGGCTTTTCTCCTGGGCACAGCCGGAGCCCCAGCTGGTTATGCCGACCACAGTATAGAACTTAGCTTTGCTCTTTTTGCACATTAAAGGTCCTCCACTGTCACCCTGCGAAAAACAAAGAAAAGAAAACATTCCTGAATAAAGACTTTCAATAACTACAATGCTTTAACTGGGTCTCACTGTCTTTGCTTTTCCTTCTTGTATTTCACCTTTCCTCTTTCTGAAATGTTCTCTGTCAGCTGTTCCTGGACACAGTGTTACAGAACAAGTACTGTCCAGGACGCTTAAAACTATAACAATCCTCACCCATCATCACCCATGCCCAGAGTAAAAAGAGATGCGTACCTGGCAACTATCGATGCCTCCCTGCTCATATCCAGCGCACAGGTTGTAGTCACCCACTGCTCCGTTGTACCAGGTTGGGCGGTTGCAACGGTCAACTGGAATTAAATTCACTGGGGCTTCTTGAAGGACATCTGATGTTTCTGAGGCTAAAGATAAAAAGAGTATATTAAACATAGGACCACCATCAGAAATCCTGTGGCCCAGTAAAAACCTAAAACATGGCCCCTAACCCATACAATGCTACTCACACCACCCTCACAATGAGGCCACCAAGCCCTAGAGTTTGCCTTGGGGCCACCAGACCCCAGTGTCCAGAAAGGCTCAATGCCCACAAGGGAAAACTCCAAACACCAGTCAGGAGGCAAGTAGCAAACCCTATCTATAGGTAAAAAACCTAGGATAAAGCTTACATCCTTCTTTGAGGACACCCCAGCCAGCGACGTAGCAGTCATCCAGTTTGTCCACAATGGCGTGTTTGGCAGGAAGGCAGGCAGGCTGAGTGTAGTCATCAAATTTGATAAATTGATTGAGCCGGAGCAAGGCGATGTCATCACGCTTAGTATGCGGGTCGTACGTCTCATGTTCGATCTTCTCTTTTATGATTCTGATCTGAGCATGTGCCCCCATGTCTGAGAGTTGGTTTGCCCCAAACACGAGTCTCCAGCCATAATATTCACTGAATAAACCAAAATACAAGTTATTAGTGATCTTTTATTCTTGGGCATTAATAAATACCATATTGACCCCAAAGTCTCAATAGGACAAACCCCTCATGAGCTCAATGTGGTTATGTGAACGGTTAAATTTTTAATTTAATATCTAATTAATATCCTGGGAGGACAAACAAAGGAATGCACTAGACCACTAATTCCAAATGGTATATAACCTTGTGCTCTATTTTCACTGGTCTGCAATACCCACAAAGGCCAGCAGTCTCCTAAACTGACCCAATTCTGCATTCATTCTCCCATAAAACAATTAAAGTACTTACTCGCCAACATCCCGGAAACAATGGGCAGCTGTCAGAACCCATAAATTACTAAGGACGAAACCTCCGCATACGTGGGAATACTCATCGTCCCTGTACTCCTGGATGCTGACTATCCAGGGCCAGTTACCAGGCTCCGCATCCTTTCCTCCCACCACGCGGGAGCCACGGAAATCCTCCGCTAGGGGTCTGTCTCCACAGACTGAAATAGAAATAGAAAGACATTGGAGAAACAAGAGGTTTTACTTTAATGTAAAATGAAGAACATGCTGAGATAAAAGGTAGAGAATTTTATAAAATAAAGTCAAATAAATGTGTGGAGGGGATAGATAGAACTATACTCAATTCTAAAATTATATCTGGACCATTCTTAAAATCCCTAAGATTTGCCATTATTATTATTCATTATTATTATTAGTATTATTAAAGGCCATGGTTTACAAATATAAAATACCATTAAAAACAAACATCTTATTTTTTCACAGAATAAAGTAAGATTTAATCTTATTGCTATTAACAGGACATACAAAATCATAACACACACACATTATTAAATAACATCCTGATTTCCTGATTTTAAAGCTATAGGCATTAACGTATTGTACCAATGGGGGGAGGGGTTAATTAAGGAGTTATTTATAGAAGAACAGGCTGTAAGAATATAAAATATCCATGAATTGTAATAGTAATGGTAATCATCTGCATCTCCCCTAAAACCATTAATGCTGTATCATTAAAAACCTGTACTTTCCTTCTGTAATAACAGATCTACTTACCTCTATAGTCAGAGCTCTCAGATGTTCCTAGGAAAGCCCAAATAATTATAAAAATCACATATAACTTCATGCTTACTCCATAGCACTGAAAAGCAATCTGTTTATGCACAAGAGTGTGCAGAATATGTTGCGCACCTGCTAGGATTCTGGCATCATAAAGACAGAGTTAGGTATGAGGTCACAAAATAGTGAAAGTGTGAAACATGGAAATGCAGAGTAAAGACTGAAACATGGAACTAAATAAATAAATAAATCACTTACATGTACAAAACATAATATTACACGGACAAAAAAGCACTGCTTTTCTATCATGTCTAATAAAATATTAATTTGATGCATGGAAAATGTATGGTTTATAAGAGATTTATTTAAGCAATAATTGTAAATGGCACTAGTCCTAGAGGGTTGGAAATTAACAAATGTTTTGCCCATTCATAAAAAGGGCGGTGGGGAGGAGTCGGCCAACGACCGGCCAGTAAATCTAACATCAGTAGTGGGGAGATTAATGGAAAGGACTGTATGTTAAAGGACGGGATTGTTGTGTAAAGTCACATGGGTTTCAAGATCAAAAACAACACGGGTTTACTTCAGGAAGATCATTCCAAACGAATCTCATTGATTTCTTTGATTGGGTGACTGAAGTAATTGATGAAGGTGGTGCAGTAGACATTGCGTATCTGGATTTCAGTAAGGCTTTTGACATTGTCCCACATAGAAGATTTATCTTAGATAGAGGGAAGAGCTCATGCCGTTGTACAGATCACTGGTGAGACCTCACTTGGAGTATTGTGTACAGTAGTAGAGAACGTATCTAGAGTTTATTTATAAGAATAAAATCTACCACAAGAAGAGGACATAGTCTTAAGCTCAAGGTGCTGGGGTTTAAATGTAATATCAGGAAACGTTACTTTAATGAAAGGAAGTAGGTGCATGGAATGGCCTTTCAGCAGTGGTAGAGATTAATATAGTAAAGGAGTTTAAGCAAGCATGGGATAGGAATAAGGCTAAGCGGGCTATAACAGGGACTAAGGAATGTATTAAGAGGATGAGCAGAGTAGATGGCCGAACGGTTTTTAACTGCCATCACTTTCTATGTTTCTATGTTATGAATATAACACATGGATCAAGCAGTGGAACTTAGATGATCTGGTGAACATGACACATAAACATACATACATACACATACATACCATACATACATACCATACATACATACATACACATCCCTTACACACAATTATACACCAGCAGGCACGGTTATCTGGCTGATGATTACCTATATGTAGCCACCTTGTGCCACGAGAGCGGGAAGGCGGTCACAGCTACAATGAAATTTGAATTACAGCTTTTACTATCTGTCCATAGGGGGTAACCCTCAATTATTGATCTGAAAAACTTAATTGAGCAGCAAAGATTTAACTATATATATATATATATATATATATATATATACACACACACATACACACACACATATATATATATATATATACCTATATACATATATATATATATATATATATATATATATATATATATATATATATATATATATATATAAAATATTTTTTATCTTTATTATGTATTTTAAAATAAAACATTACTGTAGACATTAAATCAGCCAGACTGGATCCTTAAAATTCTATAGTTTGTAAAAAAAAATGTATTACAGCCAAATCTGCCAGACTTACAATATATCTCTCCCCTGGAGTTTTTGAAAATAAGTCAAATCTGTGATACTAAATAAATAAACCCTCTGCCTATCTTTAAATTAGCATTGAGGGTAATTTAGAATAGTACGTTTTTGAATAAATAGTAAATCAAACAAGAAGAGGAGGCACCCAGGATTACAGAAACCCGACCAGTGCTTCATCTCTCCGGCATCCCATCTAGGCAAGCAAAAATTATATATATATATATAAAAAAGATGTATCCTTCTCTACACACAGCGCTCCAGGAGAGAGATACATTGTTACTCTGGTAGATTTTGTTGTATGTTTTTCATTGTAACACATACAATCATTGGTCTTTCATATTCCTGGGCTGCTCCCACCGCCAGCAAAAACGGTACAGCGGGAGCTACCTGGACGGAAAAACTGCGGGTTGGCTACCCTTAAAAACCCCAAAGCGGTGAAAATAAAAACCCATCAGAACAGCGCCATCTTGTGTTAACATAAAAGGTAACATTAACATCCTTCAACGCGAGGAAGTAGATGTCACACACTTACTTCTTTATTCTAAGGCACTACCTCTCTAACACAAAAGGGTAAAGGTGGGCAAGAAAACATAGTATTTGTATAAAGCATTGGTGTCAGAAAGGCATTTATAGGAATTTTTATTTATAGGAACAGCGGTTACCTGGCTATGTTGTGACATAAGTGAGAGCTACCATCCTGCTGCCCCATCATACTACTGATCAGCCATCAATCAATTATTTTATGCAGGAATAACACGGCTGTGAGTAGTGATGGAGGATCCTGGACGTTTGGTGAGGACAGGAACCACATTACACCTTAGTACTTCTTATATGATGTCAAATCTGAGAAATTACAACAGGATAGCTTAAACCAGAATGTAAAAAGATAATAGTAGCGAGATAGAAAGCTCCTTTTTTTGATGATTGGCCCCGCCCCTTTCATTATAGCGTCCACACTGCTCAGCAACTCATTTAACAGTAAGTATAAAATTAATATTTGGGCTGCTGAATGTTAGGGGAGGTGAATTTTAATTTAGGGGCAGTTATGGTTGATGGGGTTGTTAGGGTTAATTTAGGGGCAGTTATGGTTAATGGGGTTGTAAGGGTTAATTTAGGGGCAGTTATGGTTGACGGGGTCTTAAGGGTTAATTTAGGCACAGTTATGGTTAATGGGGTCTTTAGGATTAATTTAGGGGCAGTTATGGTTAATGGGGTCTTTAGGGTTAATTTAGGGGCAGTTATGGTTAATGGGGTCTTTAGTGTTAATGTAGGTGCAGTTATGATTAATGGGGTCTTTAGGGTTAATTTAGGGACAGTTATGGTTAATGGGGTCTTTAGGGTTATTTTATGCTGAGTTAATTTAATTAATTTAATAAGGCTAACTTAAAGTGCAGTTGGCGGTAAAGGGGTGCAGTGCCAACTCTAAAAACAATATTGGGGGGCACATAAGATACCACAGTCAAAACTGGGGGGCATTAATAATTTCCACCATTAAATCATACCACTGAAAAAAACATATTATGTCAAGTATGATTATTTCTCCTCTACAGACACCAAACAAGCCAGAAGGCTTGTTTTTCCCTCAGAAATCTCATGGTGCTGCCACAACCACAGGGGATTCTTCGTAGGTGCATGCAAATGGTTAACAATTATCACCTCTGCTTCTAGGGTTTCCATCACCTTTACCCACCATAACCTATATGTGTGTATATATCTATATATATATCTATATATATATATATATTTATATATATATATAGATATATATATATATATATACTTGGTCATTCAGCATTGGAAGCTTGAAGCCACAATTAAGTGCAACTAATACTTGAAATAAATATTATAGAGTAAATAACACAATATCTTAAGTTTTCCACTAAATGATTTCTGGGCTTTGAAAGTTTTGTCCCCCTGAAGTCACTACAAATTCAGTAGGGTGTTTTATCTCTGGATAAGTAAAAATGAAATAGTTCCTACTGTAAATTAAGTGCCAGGAAACAGATGACCAAACACACACCAGGACAGGCTCTGCCACACCGACACCCAGACACACACACACCAGGACAGGCTCTGCCACACCAACATCCAGACACACGCACCAGGACAGGCTCTGCCACACCAACACCCAAACACACACACTAGGACAGGCTCTGCCACACCAACACACATACACACACCAGGACAGGCTCTGCTACACTGATAACCAAAATACACAAACAGCAGGACACAATCTATGACACAGACATCTACACCAGGATGGAATTTCCACAATGCATTGTTGTTGATACCCCCCTTAGTGTTTTTGCCCCTTGTGTACTGATGCCTCAACTAGCACCCTTTTAGTATAGATTAATGTGGTGCTCCCACATCCTTGTATGATCGCCTCCAGCCACCACTATTTGTATTAATGCCCCCAGTGATGGTGTCACGGAGCCGGGTCAATACAGATGACCGCACTCACCCGGGCGTTGAGCACCTAGGGTTGTGCAGCCACATACCAGCACCCTGACTGAAATGAAGTGATATCCTGCAGGCACCCTGGAACAAGCATGAGACATAGCACTAGACTCACGTTCAGGATGCTGCAGGCTGGGAGTATGGAAGCTAAACAAAGGATATAGCAGAAACATAACAAGCAAGGGGGACAGAGCGAGCAAGATACAGAGAGACCAAGCAAGACAGGACACCCCGCTGCCGGGGATACAAGACAGGACACCACGCTGCCGGAGATACAAGACAGGACACCCCGCTGCCGAGGATACAAGACAGGACATCCCGCTGCCGGGGATACAGGTTACATCAGACTGACACACATATACACAGGAACTTGCCTAGGACTGTATGATAACTATTGGAGATTCCGTCACATGTTACGGCCATAGTATGCTTAGCCCACCACTACGCCAAAGTAATTCAATGACAGTGGGTCCTAAAGCTAATCCCTGCTGACCACGGTACGAAACAAAACAAACATGAAACCCAAACACATAACAATAAGAGACATACCTATAGACTGCAGACTGAAACAAACAGAACACACCAGTGGGGCACACCTTATAAAGGAAACAGAGCTGAAGCAAAGAGCAGAACTAAAAGCAAGGAATGGAAGATCAGGACAGAGCATACGGAAATCCAGGAATGGATTAAAGCACAACAGAGAAACTGAAGCAAGACAGATATGCAGCTCTGCAGCCTGGGTAGAACGTGACAGATGGCCCCATCACATATATGCCTTAGACTTGCATTTTTAACTACATAACAAGTACTTATCACTTGAAATTGAAATATGATTTTAAAATAACAGCTGAACTGGCAGTTTCTTTAATATTAGACCCTGCTGCCGATATATGTATTAATATTAGCCCCTGCTGCCCATATACAATGTTCCCTCTAATGTTTCTTAGGTGGTGTGCGCAGAAAATTTCTCTTGTGCAAAAATTTTCCCAGAGACAAAATTTTGTGCGCACAAAATGCTTCTGCAAATGTTAAATTTCAATTGCTATTCTATATTTTTGGTATAGCTCGCTCATGGTTAATAACACTACATTATAGTGTGATAATGTAGTATTAGTTACACAGCAGTATTACTTACTGTAATGTTTTTTTAAAGGTGAAATTCTCACTGCATAAGTAAATTATGAGCGAATCACGAGCGGAGGGTCCAGGCCGCATAAAGGATAAAAAAAAATTGGGAAAAACTTGTCCGCAGGGGCATACCTAGAGTATTAGGCACCTGGGGTGGATCCCACACACACTTTAAAACTGCATAGCTTCTATCATTAGGCAAACATTGACAGGGGTACAGCATAACTGTTATCATTATTTACTAAGGCAGACATTGACAGTGGTACAGCATAACTGCTAACATTATATAGTGAGGCAAACATTGACAGTGGTACAGCATAACTGCTATCACCATATACTGAGGCAAACATTGACGGTGGTACAGCATAACTGCTATCATTATATACTGAGGCAAACACTGACAGTGGTATAGCAGAACATCTATCACTATATACTGAGGCACGCACTGACGGTGGTACAGCATAACACCTATCATTATATACAGAGGTACACATTGACCATGGTACAACATAACACCTATCACTATACATTGACAATAATGCAGCATAATGCAGAATAACTATATACTAAGCCAAACATTGATGTGGTGTAGGCCTACCACTTTAGTGTCTGGCCTAGTATCTATCTATATATATATATATATATATATATATATATATTTACTATATATATCTATATAGGGGTGCACCGAAATGAAAATTCTGGACCTGAAAATTTAGCATTCGCTTGACTGAAACCGAAAATGACCCCCCACACCTTGAAAAACAAAAACAAAAAAAAAACACTTTTATTAAAAGTAACACACCAAAATTAGACAAAAAAATCAATAACAATATATATATATATATATATATATATATATATAATTAAAAGCAATCACACTCCTATCATGCCCAGGTTGTAGCATGTACTGGTTGCTTGGGCATGATAGGAGTGGGATTGCTGTTAGCAATCATATATATATATATATATATTAATATTGTTATCGAATTTTTCTGTCCAATTTTGGTGTGTTACTTATAAGGCTGAAACAACTAATCAATAAAATCCCTAATAATCGATAATGAAAATCGTTGTCAACGAAATGTCAAGCAAATGCTCTGAAAAACTCCTCTCCTTATATAATCCGACCTCAAACAGAGTTTGGATTATAACACTAGAATCCAGATCCCCCGCAACGCTGCAGGGGACCTGGATTCCCCTCACTGTCGGCCGGTGGGTGTCCGTGTGATGCGCACAGACAACTTCCGTCTCTCCCCTCCACTTCCATACACCCCTCTGACTCCTCCCCCCTCCCATACACCGCTCTGCCTCTATCCCGACTCCCTGGTGTTTTGTGAACCTCCGTTGCTGACAGGCACTTTCACTGCAGCTTCATAGAAGGGGATATAAGGTATATCGATATTAGGCATATCAGGGGTGCATAAAACATATCTGGGGGTAAAAGGTTGCATATCACTGGCATATAAGGAGTATAAGGCACATCAGGGGCACAGTGGCATATCAGGGGGCACAGTGGAATCTCTGGCATATAAGAGGTATAAGGCATATATGGGGCAGAGTGGCAAGCTGGGGGTCAGATGTGCATAACTGGGGGCAGTTTGGTAAATAAAAGAAAATATAAACAAGGCTTTTTTCTCATAGTTTTTATTAAATAGGAAAAATAGTTAACATATGAATTAATATTTACTAATATCTTTGTATTAAAACCTAGTTTGAGAAACACTGTGTTTGGGTTCTTGTAGCTTTTATTATTATGTCAGTAAAATAAGAAAGTGAATAGAGAGAGGCCATTGCAATAAAGAGATGAAAGTGTAAATTGTACGTTTTTTGTTACATTATTTTAAATTTAAAAAAAATTGCATTTTTTTATCCGATTAATCGATTAATCGAAAAAATAATCGGCCAACTAATCGATTATTAAAATAATCGTTAGTTCCAGCCCTAATTACTTACTTTTAATAAAGGTGTGGTTAACACACCAAAATTGGACAAAAAAATATATAATTGCTAACAGCAATCCTATCATGCTCAGGCAGCCAGTACATTCTGGAACCTGAGCATGATAGGAATATGATTACAGCCTCCCTATGCCATGGTACTGGTTGTGCGCACAATTTTTGTTCGTGCGCACTCCCTCTGAAAGCTATGTGCGCGCGCACAAGCGCACAGTTTAGAGGGAAAACTGCCCATATATATATATTACTATTAGCCCCTGCTGCCGATATATATTAATATTAGCCCCCGCTGCCGATATATATTAATTATACCCCCTGCCGCCGATATAGATGTATAAATATTAAACCCTGCTAAAATAGCCTATAGCAGGTATAGATCAACACATTAACACACAAACTCAGCTTTGCCTGTTTAGATCAATTGAAATTCACTTGTGAACTCAGCATTGAGGGTATAGATCAAATAAACAGAATCAGACATACAAATCCTCCAGGTATACAATATTCCAGGTATTATGTTACTGTAACGATTCGACGAGAGACGGGTCCCGTTTGCAGAATGGTGGGATAACAGGAAGGGTAGTAGCAGGAGGAATAGTGGGACAACAGCAGGAAAGTTCCAATAGCATAAACAGGTCACAGTCCAAGGTCGAGGCTGGCAGCAAACAGGCAAAGTCCAAAAAGCAATCCAAAGTCAATCCAGGCAGCGATCAGAGAGTAGTCAGGAACAAAGCAGGAGTCAGGAAACCAGTAAATCAGAATATAACACACTGAGACAGCGATAGCGTTTGTACCACACAAGGGCTCAGATTAGAGTGAGCAGGGGGTTTAAATTTGGTGCCATACAGCTGCAGGCAATAATCAGCCAATCAGATAAAAAGCGGGAGGACCTGCCCCCTAGCATGACGTGCGCAGTTACCGCCATGACAGTGTGCACGTGTGCGCAGCTCCAGTGCATCGAGGATGGCAGCAGAACCCTTCCAGGACCCCCCGGCAGGAGAGACAGACACCAGGACGGCCGAGGACGGCGAAGAGGGCGATCCATGACGGCGAGCATGGCTGGAGGACCCGAAGGCGGGCACCCTCGAGGATGCCTCCACCCGAGGGAGCGGGACATGAGATGACCGGGCGGCAGCAGCGGAGCCCCCTGGACAGACCCGCCGGCGAAAGGTGACAATTACCCATCTTTGTCACTAAACAGCTCCTGTAGTCACAGTGATGTTGCTACAGGGGGGGCAATTGCCCCCCCTAGGTTATTCGTTGCCCCCCCTGTCCCCCCCCACACCGAATTTTGGAACCCAATGGATTTCCCAGGACAGTCCCGCAATAGGACTTTAAGTTCCGGGCAGACTCAAACGCTTTTTTTTGATGCGGAGGAGAGAGGGGGTGACTAGCAACCGCTCGGCCCCCCTTAGTCTCCATCATGAGGCCTCTACCTCTGTCGCGGTGCCGCCGTTTCATGTTGAGTGCCGGAATATGACATCATATCTGATGCTCAGCAGTGAAGCAGCGCGCACTGCGAAAGAGCAGGAAGATGGAAGCCGGCCACAGGACTTAAAGGTGAGTGAACTATAAAGGGGGAGAGGGTAGATAGTGAGTAGGAAAAGAGGAGGGAAAAGGGTTAGAAAGTGATAAGGGAGGGAGAAGGGGTAGAAAGTGATAGGGAGGGAGAGGGGGTAGAAAGTGATAAGGGAGGGATGAATGTGGATGAATTGTCTAAATGAGGGAGAGCATGAGTTAATATGTGGATGAGTTGTCTGAATGAGGGAGAGCATGAGCTAATATGTGGAGGAGTTGTCTGAATGAGGGAGAGCATGAGTTAATATGTGGATGAATTGTCTGAATGAGGGAGAGCATGAGTTAATATGTGGATGATTTGTGTGAATGAGGGAGAACATGAGTTAATATGTGGATGTGTTGTCTGAATGAGGGAGAGCATGAGTTAATATGTGGATGAATTGTCTGAATGAGGGAGAGCATGAGTTAATATGTGGATGAATTGTCTGTATGAAGGAGAGCATGAGTTAATATGTGGATGAATTGTCTGAATGAGGGAGACCATGAGTTAATGTGTGGATGAATTGTCTGAATGAGGGAGAGCATGAGTTAATATGTGGATAAATTGTCTGAATGAGGGAGACCATGAGTTAATATGTGGATGAATTGTCTGAATGAGGGAGAGCATGAGTTAATATGTGAATGAATTGTCTGAGTGAGGGAGAGCATGAGTTAATGTGTGGATGAATTGTCTGAATGAGGGAGAACATGAGTTAATATGTGGATGAATTGTCTGAATGAGGGAGAGCATGAGTTAATATGTGGATGAATTGTCTGGATGAGGGAGAGCATGGGTTTTTGTGTAGATGAATTGTTTGAATGAGGGAGAGCATGAGTTAATATGTGGATGTGTTGTCTGAATGAGGGAGAGCATGAGTTAATATGTGGATGAATTGTCTGAATGAGGGAGAGCATGAGTTAATATGTGGATGAATTGTCTGTATGAAGGAGAGCATGAGTTAAATCTGGATGAATTGTCTGAATGAGGGAGAGCATGAGTTAATATGTGGATGAATTGTCTGAATGAGGGAGACCATGAGTTAATATGTGGATGAATTGTCTGAATGAGGGAGACCATGATTTAATGTGTGGATGAATTGTCTGAATGAGGGAGAGCATGAGTTAATGAGTATGTGTGTATCATAGATGTATAATTGTGGAAGGGCAAAAATGGCACTAGCAGGATGTTTGAGCTTTGGGGACCAAGATGGCACAGGCAGGGTGCTTATGGGACGAAGATGGCAAATCTTATGTGTGTTCTCTGGGTGCTGGCCAGGTTCTGTGTGGGCAGTGAGGACACCAGGGCTGACTTTGAGGTGTGCAATCTGTGATCTATGCCTGTAATTTAGGGGGATTTAAATATACCTTAAATGCCGTGTTTTTATGTGAATTCCAATTGTGTGTTATTCTGTAGATCCATATCTGCTGTGCTAGGTTTCCATACATTTATGTATACCTGCAAATACAGGGTTTGTATGTCTTGTTCAGTTGATTAATATCGGCATTGTTGTGTCCATGTATTTATTTGATCTATACCTGCAATGCTACGTTTCATATGTTATTAATGTATGCCTGCAAATACAGGATTTGTATGTCTGATTCTGTTTATTTGATATATACCTTCAGTGCTGAGATCACAAGTGAATTTCAATTGATCTATACATGCAAAGCTGGGTTTGGGTGTTAATGTGTTGATCTATACCTGCTATAGTATCAGTTGTACTAAATTGTGGCTTCAGGCTTCCCATGTGGAATGATCAAGTATTATGTTAGTTAGGGCTGAAACAACTAATCGATAAAATCAATAATAATCGATAATTAAAATCGTTGATGATTTTCATTATCGATTAGTTGAGTCGATTTTTTTCGATTATAAAAAGAGGTTTTTTCAGAGCAAATGCTCTGAAAAACTCCTCTCCTTATATAATCCGACCTCAAACAGAGATCGGATTATAACACTAGAATCCAGATCCCCCGCAACGCTGCAGGAGACCTGGATTCCCCTCACTTTCAGCCGGTGGGTGTCCGTGCGATGCGCACAGACAACTTCCATCTCTCCCCTCCACTTCCATACACCCCTCCGACTCCTCCCCCCTCCCATACACCTCTCTGCCTCTCTCCCGACTCCCTGGTGTTTTGTGAACCTCCGTTACTGACAGGCACTTTCACTGCAGCTTCATAGAAGCCTCAGCGTAAGTGAAGGGCAGTAACGGAGGCTGTCTGTGCACATCGTGCAGACCACCACCGGCTGACAGAGAATCGAGGTCTCCTGCAGAGGATCATCCTCTCTGTCAGCTGGTGGGGTCTGCATCGCACAGACAGCCTCCGTTACTACCCTTCACTTACGCTGAGGCTTCTATGAAGCTGCAGTGAAAGTGCCTGTCAGCAACGGAGGTTCACAAAACACCAGGGAGTCGGGAGAGAGGCAGAGCGGTGTATGGGAGGGCGGAGGAGTCAGAGGGGTGTATGGAAGCCACTCTCCCATACACCACTCTGGCTCCTCCTCCTCCCATACACCACTCTGCCTCTTTACCCGGCTCCCTGGTGTCTTGCGAACCTCCGTTGCTGACAGGAGCCAGAGAGGAGTATGGGAGGGGGGAGGAGGCAAAGTGATGTATGGGAGGGGGGAGGAGGCAAAGTGATGTATGGGAGGGGGGAGGAGGCAGAGTGGTGTATGGGAGGGGGAGGAGGCAGAGTGGTGTATGAGAGGGGGGAGTAGGCAAATTGGTGTATGGGAGGGGGGAGGAGGCAAAGTGGTGTATGGGAGGGGGAGGAGCCAGAGTGGTGTATGGGAGGGGGGAGCAGGCAAAGTGGTGTATGCTAGGGGGAGGAGGCAGAGTGGTATATGGGTGAGTAATAGTGGTGTATGGGGGGTATAATGAATTTCAGGGTAGCAGAGTGCTGTATGGGGGTGTAATGAATTTCAGGGAGGCAGAATGGCATATCTGGGAGAGTGGTGTATAGGGGGAGGTAGAGTGGTGTATGGGGGGTATAATGAATTTCAGAGTGGCATATCTGGGGGAGGCAGAGTGGTGAATCAGGGAGTATAATGAATTTCAGGGTGGTGCAGGGCATTTATGGGGGGGCGGAGTGGCATATTAGGGTGCACAGTGGCATATAGGGAGGTATAAGGCATAAAAAGGGGGGCGAGTGGCATATCGATATTAGGCATATCAGGGGGCATAAGACATATCTGGGGGTAAAAGGTATATCGGGGCTCAGTTGCATATCACTGGCATATAAGGAGTATAAGGCATATATGGGGGAAGAGTAGCAAGCTGGGGGTCAGATGTGCATAACTGGGGGCAGTTTGGTAAATAAAAGAAAATATAAACATATTTTTTTTTCTTATAGTTTTTATTAAATATGAAAAATAGTTAACATATGAATTAATATTTACTAATAACTTTGTATTAAAACCTAGTTTGAGAAACACTGTGTTTGGGTTCTTGTAGCTTTTATTATTATGTCAGTAAAATAAGAAGGTGAATAGAGAGAGGCCATTGCGATAAAGAGATGAAAGTGTAAATTGTACGTTTTTTATTACATAATTTTAATTTTAAAAAACATTGCATTTTTTGAATGAAAAAATAATCGGCCAACTAATTGATTATTAAAATAATCGTTAGTTGCAGCCCTGATGTTAGTCCAATAACAACATAGCACATTACTTTGACAGTATATATATATAGATATATATTATGTATGTATGTTTTTTCAGTGGTATGATTTAATGGTGGAAATTATTAATGCCCCCCCAATTTGACTGTGGTATCTTGTGTGCCCCCCTATATATTGTTTTAAGAGTCGCCACTGCGTAGTCGTCTTTGTCCCCAGTTTCCCATAGCCATCTTTGTCAGTAAACACTGTGTATACTGGGGTATAAGGCATATCAGGGGGCACAGTGGCATATCAGGGGGTGTAAGGCATATCAGGGGGTGTAAGGCATATAGGGTATATAAGGCATATGTGGGGAGGGCAGAGTTGCATATCTGGGGCTATGTGGCATATCTGGGGGTATGTGGCATATCTGGGGGTATAAGGCATATCTGGGGGTATAAGGCATATCTGGGGCTATGTGGCATATCTGGGGGTATAAGGCATATCTGGGAGGCAGTATGGCAAGCCTGGGCTCAAATGTGCATAACTGGGGCAGGTTGGGAAATAAAAACAAGAAATGCATTTTTCTCAAAGTTTTTTTATTCTGTTGTTTGTTTTTAACATCCTGTTTGTTTATTAAATTATTTTAAATAAATTAAAGGTTTACATTTATTTTTTTATCTGATTAATCAATTAATCGAAAAAATAGCTGGCCAACTAATCGATTATGAAAATAAGCCATTGTTGCAGGCCTCTTATGGATCATGACATTGTGAAAGCAGCAGTTATGTCCAAGTTCACATCCTTACCTGTTGGTAGCACAAACCTCATATAACACAGAACCTGTTTCTTTCCTTTCATGTTTTGAGAATTCCAATCTTTTTTTGAAAGGGATTGTCTAGAATTTATAAACTCTCTTGGAAAATCGACTTAATTGTCGACAGTCCCAAATGTAACAGGCGTGCCATGTTACATTTAGAATGCCAATATATGACATGGACATCTTCTGCATGTCCACCACATGTTTCAGAAGCTCATGTTTTGCCCCTGACATGTGTCATACCTACTTGGGGGACCGTTTTCCAAGCCAACAGCTCCTTCTCCGGCACCCGAATCGACAGTACCCCGAAGGGTGGTCAAGTCTGCGAAAGCACTTCAAATTGGCAAAGGGGCAAAGTGTTGTCTTTGTAGCTAAAGGCATGGAAAAGGGCTTAGAATTTACAGAGACGTTTATACAACTTTATACGATGTGGAAAGCTTTTTAGAGCTATATGACAGAGGGACGTTGATTTTTGCTCCCAAAACATTACTATTATTTATAAAGCGCCGGCAGATTTCACAGCGTTGTTACAGTCACTAGAACAATTTATAAAAACATACAATAACAAACTGGTGCAAAGGGGAAGAGGGCCCTGCTCTTGCGAGCTTACAATCTAGTCGGTGTTTGAGGGGGAAGTGAGACAATAGAAGAGGACGGCTTGGATGGGGATGAGTTGATCCGGTTCCGATGATGCTGAAGCTGTTGATTGTTCAGATGGCTTCGATTAGAATGATGGTTGGGAGTACTGAGAAGGAATGTTGTACGCTTCCCTGAACAGGTGGGTTTTCAGAGAGATTTTGAAAGTTGTGTACGAGACAGAAAGTCTGATGGGACTGGGAAGGGATTTCCACAGGAGGGGTTCGGCGCGGGTGAAATCCTGAATACGGGAGTGGGAAGAGGTAACACCAGTAGAAGATGAAGTGATTGGCATAGTGGGGCAGCGGAAGAGGAACTGAGACAGAAAAAAATGAATCTGGCTGCAGTGTTGAGGATGGATTGAAGCGGTGACAGGCTGAGGAGTGGGAGACGGGTTAGTAGGTAGTTGCAATAATCCAGGTGGGATATCACAACGGAGAGGAGGTTTCTTGTGTGAGGAAAGGGCGGATTCGGGAGATGTTTCTCAGGTGGAGGTGGCAGGATTTAGTGAGTGACTGGATGTGAGGGATGAAGGAGAGAGCAGAGTCAAGGGTGACACCAAGGCAGCGAACCTGGTCTGTTGGTTGGATAGTGGAGTTGTCAACAGTAATAGAGATCAGTCAGGAAAAGTGGACAGAGCTGATGGTGGGATTACCATGAGTTCGGTCTTAGAGATGTTGAGCATGTTGATGCAATTCCTGATAGACAGTCAGTTAGGCGAGTTAGAAGAGAAGGGGAAAAGTCAGGAGCAGAAATATACATCAGGCTATCATCTGCATATAGGTGGTACTGAAAACTAAAGGAAGAAATAAGTTGTCCGAGGGAAGAAGTGTAGATGGCCGAAAGACAGCTTGTCCTTCTGAAGAAGTGTGCTTGGAAGTTATTGTGGAGACTGACATAATGAAGCAGACCCAAATATCAGACAGACAAATCTTGTATCTTATAAAAGCTCATTGGAGGGCATTTGTTTAACTGGGAGCTTGGGGAAGGGTTTTGCCTTCCCGTTGACGTTAATTTATTATTAAGGTCAGCTTCTCTTGTGTGTTAATATTCATACTAAATTATAACTATTATCTTCCTCTGTTCTGGTTCTGTATGATGCACCATTAATGAGGGAAGATAAACAGCCATCCCAGTATAATGTATAGTGAAACTGGTGAGACAACTCAATCTATTATGCAGAAGAAGCCAAGCTCCACCGGCAACACAAGTTCACTGCCAATGATCCCTTCTACACGTATAGGAGGTGAGATGTTCATAGTGAGAAAGTAGACAATTATTATAGAGCTTTGTGTTTTATGGAACTATTTAGCAAATCCACAATTTAGTATATGGCAAATTCCAGGCTTCGATGATCAATGTACTAAATTATTAATACTGATTGCTAGCTTGAAGTGGTGAAGTTCTCCCAAAAATGAGGATGGGTCCTAAAATCAAACGCCTCTCTAAACATGTATAGCTAGTATCAGGTAATATAGTCATTTCACTAATATAACTCCATCAAGTTCAACAAGGATTTTTTATTAGAGATTATTTTTATGACTTGGCTTAACATGCAGGACCAATGGGCTGCCGCTGCGTGAAAGTCAAACCCACAGAGCAAGATTCAGAATTAGGACAACATCCAGATTTTGAAATCTAAATATTGGGCACACGTCTCATTTTGTTGCTTCTTCAACTCCTTTAAATAGTCTTTGGGCACTTGATCAGTGGAATGAGCCACAAAAACCACTTGGCAAGTCGTAATTGTGCATAGCGGAGGTATAACGAGTACACATACACGCAACACCAAATACATTATCACTTTATAAACAAACATTTAATTAGTGCAAGCACAACCGCCATTTCCAGTGGGTAGAGATACCCAGTTATGTAGTTCAGCAACAGCTGTAATATTATTCAGCCCTTCGTATATTAATATATGTATAAAGAGAATATCTGCACCTAGAAAGTGGGAAATAGACTGAAATGTCTGCTGATGTATACATTAATAAATACTGATAAATATATATATATATAGATATATAATATTATATATGTGAAATCCTGGGATCCTGCATTGTGTATCCACTGGCTAGACATGCATATAAATGCCGCTTGCTGGGACTGTTTATGCCGCCGTGCTGGAAAATTATACATATGTTTTTTAAAAAAAGAACTTGGTGTGCCCAAAAATATTAAAAAACAAACCTAAAGGGCACCAGTGTTTTCTTCTGTTAACAGCATATGTTAGATTTTACAACTTGATTGTATAAACAGCTTGACACTTTAGTGTCATGCGTTTGTGTTATATGGACACCCTATTAATCAGGCAGTATTTCTTGGGTTTGGCTTGCGTCCGTTCATTTAAAAATGTCATATTGTATACAACTGTTTGCATCACACAAACAAAATACACATTTATATACGCACTAACCAGTCCTGACCAAAATACATATAATAAAAGGGAACAAAGAAACCCTATCAACTCCAGATAGAAAATATAAAAAATATTCCCTTAATCTGCAAACACAGCACAGGCTACTGTGCACCTAAAGAAGAGTAGCCAGACCATAACATTTCAGTAGTCAGCCGGTGCCTTTCTACATCGCAAAAGAAAGACATTAATGCCCCTGCTTGATTCTCTTACAAGATAATGTAAAGTATTGTTTCCATGTCCATCACAAGTACACCCTATAGATTGTAACCCTCCTCACCTGTTGTCTCTGTTAGTCAATTTGTTATATTACATGCTACTTGTTATGTCCTGTCTACTCATTGTACAGCGCTACGGAATTTGATGGCGCTATATAAAACAGTAAATAATAATAAATAATAAGTACACGTCTTATTTATGCATTCCTATTTATTAATCTATTAGCCTATACTTATAACTAAATGCTGACGTGATATGCAGTTTCTGCTGCAAAGAGATGGCTCCATCTGATGTAAATCTGATGTATTTCTGCTCCGGGAGCGCTTTAGATATAACGGGTCTTCCTGTCAGCTTTGCTGATTTATTCAGCTACGTTTGGAGCGATTTGTTTCACGGCCCTATTTTAGATGGTCTTGGATGTAGGGTTCTTGTTCTTAGAAAGATGTTTAGAAATCCACTCGAGATAATACTGGGTGGCAGAGTAAACTCCAGGGCTTTTCTCCTGGGCACAGCCGGAGCCCCAGCTGGTTATGCCGACCACAGTATAGAACTTAGCTTTGCTCTTTTTGCACATTAAAGGTCCTCCACTGTCACCCTGCGAAAAACAAAGAAAAGAAAACATTCCTGAATAAAGACTTTCAATAACTACAATGCTTTAACTGGGTCTCACTGTATTTGCTTTTCCTTCCTGTATTCCATCTTTCCCCTTTCTGAAATGTTTCTCTGTCAGCTGTTCCTGGACACAGTGTTACAGAACAAGTACTGTCCAGGACGCTTAAAACTATAACAATCCTCACCCATCATCACCCATGCCCTGAGAAAAAAAGATATGCGTACCTGGCAACTATCGATGCCTCCCTGCTCATATCCAGCGCACAGGTTGTAGTCACCCACTGCTCCGTTGTACCAGGTTGGGCGGTTGCAACGGTCAACTGGAATTAAATTCACTGGGGCTTCTTGAAGGACATCTGATGTTTCTGAGGCTGAAGAGAAAAAGAGTATATTAAACATAGGACCACCATCAGAAATCTTGTGGCCCAGTAAAAACCTAAAACATGGCCCCTATCCCATACAATGCTTCTCACACCACCCTCACAATGAGGCCACCAGGCCCCAGAGCTTGCACTGGGACCACCAGACCCCAGTGTCCAGAAAGGCTCAAACCCACAAAGGAAAACTCCAAACACCAGTCAGGAGGCAAGTAGCAAACCCTATCTATAGGTAAAAAAAACCTAGGATAAAGCTTACATCCTTCTTTGAGGACACCCCAGCCAGCGACGTAGCAGTCATCTAGGTTGTCCACAATGGCGTGTTTGGCAGGAAGGCAGGCAGGCTGAGTGTAGTCATCAAATCTGATGGGCTGATTGAGCCGGAGCAAAGCAATGTCATCACGCTTAGTATCCGGGTCGTATGTCTCATGTTCGATCTTCTCTTTTATCATTCTGATCTGAGCATGTGCCCCCATGTCTGAGAGTTGGTTGGCCCCAAACACGAGTCTCCAGCCATAATATTCGCTGAATAAACCAAAATACAAGTTATTAGTGATCTTTTATTCTTGGGCATTAATAAATACCATATTGACCCCAAAGTCTCAATAGGACAAGCCCCTCATGAGCTCAATGTGGTTATGTGAACGGTTAAATCTTTAATTTAATCTCTAATTAATATCCTGGGAGGACAAACAAAGGAATGCACTAGACCACTAATTCCACATGGTATATCGCCTTGTGCTCTATTTTCACTGGTCTGCAATACCCACAAAGGCCAGCAGTCTCCTAAACTGACCCAATTCTGCATTCATTCTCCCATAAAACAATTAAAGTACTTACTCGCCAACATCCCGGAAACAATGGGCAGCTGTCAGAACCCATAAATTACTAAGGACGAAACCTCCGCATACGTGGGAATACTCATCGTCCCTGTACTCCTGGATGCTGACAATCCAGGGCCAGTTACCAGGCTCCGCATCCTTTCCTCCCACCACGCGGGAGCCACGGAAATCCTCCGCTAGGGGTCTGTCTCCACAGACTCTGCTGATTTTTTCAGCTACAGTTGGAGCGATTTGTTTCTCGGCCCTCTTTTTCATGGTCTCGGATTCAGGGTTCTTGTTCTTAGAAAGATGTTTAGAAATCCACTCGAGATAATACTGGGTGGCGGAGTAAACTCCAGGGCTTTTCTCCTGGGCACAGCCGGAGCCCCAGCTGGTTATGCCGACCACAGTATAGAACTTAGCTTTGCTCTTTTTGCACATTAAAGGTCCTCCACTGTCACCCTGCGAAAAACAAAGAAAAGAAAACATTCCTGAATAAAGACTTTCAATAACTACAATGCTTTAACTGGGTCTCGCTGTCTTTGCTTTTCCTTCTTGTATTTCACCTTTCCTCTTTCTGAAATGTTTCTCTGTCAGCTGTTCCTGGACACAGTGTTACAGAACAAGTACTGTCCAGGACGCTTAAAACTATAACAATCCTCACCCATCATCACCCATGCCCAGAGAAAAAAAGATATGCGTACCTGGCAACTATCGATGCCTCCCTGCTCATATCCAGCGCACAGGTTGTAGTCACCCACTGCTCCGTTGTACCAGGTTGGGCGGTTGCAACGGTCAACTGGAATTAAATTCACTGGGGCTTCTTGAAGGACATCTGATGTTTCTGAGGCTAAAGAAAAAAAGAGTATATTAAACATAGGACCACCATCAGAAATCCTGTGGCCCAGTAAAAACCTAAAACATGGCCCCTAACCCATACAATGCCACTCACACCACCCTCACAATGAGGCCACCAAGCCCTAGAGTTTGCCTTGGGGCCACCAGACCCCAGTGTCCAGAAAGGCTCAATGCCCACAAGGGAAAACTCCAAACACCAGTCAGGAGGCAAGTAGCAAACCCTATCTATAGGTAAAAAACCTAGGATAAAGCTTACATCCTTCTTTGAGGACACCCCAGCCAGCGACGTAGCAGTCATCCAGTTTGTCCACAATGGCGTGTTTGGCAGGAAGGCAGGCAGGCTGAGTGTAGTCATCAAATTTGATGGCTTGATTGAGCCGGAGCAAGGCGATGTCATCACGCTTAGTATGCGGATCGTACGTCTCATGTTCGATCTTCTCTTTTATGATTCTGATCTGAACATGTGCCCCCATGTCTGAGAGTTGGTTTGCCCCAAACACGAGTCTCCAGCCATAATATTCACTGAATAAACCAAAATACAAGTTATTAGTGATCTTTTATTCTTGGGCATTAATAAATACCATATTGACCCCAAAGTCTCAATAGGACAAACCCCTCATGAGCTCAATGTGGTTATGTGAACGGTTAAATTTTAAATTTAATATCTAATTAATATCCTGGGAGGACAAACAAAGGAATGCACTAGACCACTAATTCCAAATGGTATATCGCCTTGTGCTCTATTTTCACTGGTCTGCAACACCCACAAAGGCCAGCAGTCTCCTAAACTGACCCAATTCTGCATTCATTCTCCCATAAAACAATTAAAGTACTTACTCGCCAACATCCCGGAAACAATGGGCAGCTGTCAGAACCCATAAATTACTAAGGACGAAACCTCCGCATACGTGGGAATACTCATCGTCCCTGTACTCCTGGATGCTGACTATCCAGGGCCAGTTACCAGGCTCCGCATCCTTTCCTCCCACCACGCGGGAGCCACGGAAATCCTCCGCTAGGGGTCTGTCTCCACAGACTGAAATAGAAATAGAAAGACATTGGAGAAACAAGAGGTTTTACTTTACTGTAAAATGAAGAACATGCTGAGATAAAAGGTAGATAATTTTATAAAATAAAGTCAAATAAATGTGTGGAGGGGATAGATAGAACTATACTCAATTCTAAAATTATATCTGGACCATTCTTAAAATCCCTAAGATTTGCCATTATTATTATTATTATTATTATTAGTAGTATTATTAAAGGCCATGGTTTACAAATATAAAATACCATTAAGAACAAACATCTTATTTTTTCACAGAATAAAGTAAGATTTAATTTTATTGCTATTAACAGGACATACAAAATCATAACACACACACATTATTAAATAACATCCTGATTTTAAAGCTATTTGACAGTTATAGGCATTAACGTATTGTACCAATGGGGGGAGGGGTTAATTAAGGAGTTATTTATAGAAGAACAGGCTGTAAGAATATAAAATATCCATGAATTGTAATAGTAATGGTAATCATCTGCATCTCCCCTAAAACCATTAATGTTGTATCATTAAAAACCTGTACTTTCCTTCTGTAATAACCGATCTACTTACCTCTATAGTCAGAGCTCTCAGATGTTCCTAGGAAAGCCCAAATAATTATAAAAATCACATATAACTTCATGCTTAGTCCATAGCACTGAAAAGCAATCTGTTTATGCACAAGAGTGTGCAGAATATGTTGCGCACCTGCTAGGATTCTGGCATCATAAAGACAGAGTTAGGTATGAGGTCACAAAATAGTGAAAGTGTGAAACATGGAAATGCAGAGTAAAGACTGAAACAGGGAACTAAATAAATAAATAAATCACTTACATGTACAAAACATAATATTAAACGGACAAAAAAGCACTGCTTTTCTATCATGTCTAATAAAATATTAATATGCTGCTTTTAGAAGAAAATTAGTAATTTAAACAAAAGCATCCAAACAGGAAAATGTATGGTTTATAAGAGATTTATTTAAGCGATCATTGTAAATGGCGCTAGTCCTAGAGGGTTGGAAATTAACAAATGTTTTGCCCATTCACAAAAAGGGCGGTGGGGAGGAGTCGGCCAACGGCCGGCCAGTAAATCTAACATCAGTAGTGGGGAGTGGAAAGGACTGTATGTTAAAGGACAGGATTGTTGTGTAAAGTCACATGGGTTTCAAGATCAAAAACAACACGGGGTTACTTCAGGAAGATCATTCCAAACTAATCTCATTGATTTATTTGATTGGGTGACTGAAGTAATTGATGAAGGTGGTGCAGTAGACATTGCGTATCTGGATTTCAGTAAGGCTTTTGACACTGTCCCACATAGAAGATTTATCTTAGATAGAGGGAAGAGCTCATGCCGTTGTACAAATCACTGGTGAGCCCTCACTCGGAGTATTGTGTACAGTAGTAGAGACCGTATCTAGAGTTTATTTATAAGAATAAAATCTACCACAACAAGAGGACATAGTCTTAAACTCAAGGTGCTGGGGTTTAAATGTAATATCAGGAAACGTTACTTTAATGAATGGATAGTAGGTGCATGGAATGGCCTTTCAGCAGTGGTAGAGATTAATACAGTAAAGGAGTTTAAGCAAGCATGGGATAGGAATAAGGCTAAGCGGGCTATAACAGGGACTAAGGAATGTATCAAGAGGATGAGCAGAGTAGATGGCCGAACGGTTTTTAACTGCCATCACTTTCTATGTTTCTATGTTATGAATATAGCACACGCATCAAGCAGTGGAACTTAGATGATCTGATGAACATGACACATAAACATACATACATACATACATACACATCCCATACATACACACAATTATACACCAGCAGGCACGGTTATCTGGCTGATGATTACCTATATGTAGCCACCTTGTGCCACGAGAGCGGGAAGGCGGTTACAGCTACAATGAAATTTTAATTACAGCTTTTACTATCTGTCCATAACCCTCAATTATTGATCTGAAAAACTCCATTGAGCAGCAAAGATTTAACTATATATATATATATATATATATATATATATATATATATATATTTTTATATATATATATATATATATGTATATTTATATACATACACATATATACATATATATATATATATACAATATTTTTATCTTTATTATGTATTTTAAAATAAAACATTAATGTAGACATTTAATGAGCCAGACTGGATCCTTAAAATTCTATAGTTTGTAAAAAAATGTATTACAGCCAAATCTGCCAGACTAACAATATATCTCTCCCCTGGAGTTTCTGAAAATAAGTCAAATCTGTGATACTAAATAAATAAAGTGATACTTCCAGATAATGACTTCTGCATGGCAAAGATTAGTCAAAATTAGTAAAATGTACCTGTAGGTACAGAAACTGATGAGCCTCTGCCTATCTTTAAATTAGCATTGAGGGTAATTTAGAATAGTAAGTTTTTGAATAAATAGTACCGCATTTGCTCGATTATAAGACGACCCCCCCTATATGAAAAAAGTTTTACCAGTAAATGTTAATTCATTTAAATTATTTTTTTTAATAAAAGCTATGATTGAGAAAAATATTTTGGTTTTATTTCCTTCTATTTTCCAACCTGTCCCCCCAGTTATGCACATCTGGCCCAGAAATGCCTTATACCCCCTATATGCCATTGTGCCCCATGATATGCCTTTTAACCCTCTAATTGCCACTGTGCCCCATGATATGCCTTTTAACCCTATATGCCAATGTGCCCCATGATATGCCTTTTAACCCTATATGCCACTCTGGCACTTAGAGGGTTAAAATGCATATTATGGGGAAGACTGGCATATAGGGAGGTTTAAGGCATTTCAGGAGGCAGAGTGGCATATAGAGGGTTAAAAAGGCATTTCTGGAGGCAGAGTGGCATTTAGGGGGTTAAAAGGCATTTCACAGAGCACCCTGGCTCCCGAAATGCCTTATGCCCCCCATTAAACACCCCCCCCCGCCCCACTTCCCGGTACTTCTGAGTCTCCTGTCATGTAGCTGGGGCAGCGTGTAGACTCACGCTGCAGCCGGAAGGAGGCGTGGCTAGCAGCGGGGGTTGTCTGCGTGCATCGCGCAGACATTCCCCGGCTGTCAGAGATCAGAGTTCCCCGTGCCGGTGCAGCTGCGGGGGATCTGGATCTTAGTCGTCTCATAGTCGGACTTTGAGGTCTGATTATAAGACGACCCCCATTATAAGACGAGGGGTATTTTTCAGAGCAAAAAAACCTTGTCTTATAATCGAGCAAATACGGTAAATCAAACAAGAAGAGGCACCCATGATTACAGAAACCCGACCAGTGCTTCATCTCTCTGGCATCCCATCTAGGCAAGCAAAAATTATAAAAAATAAAAGATGTATCCTTCTCTACACACAGCGCTCCAGGAGAGAGATACATTGTTACTCTGGTAGATTTTGTTGTATGTTTTCATTGCAACACATACAATCATTGGTCTTTCATATTCCTGGGCTGCTCCCACTGCCAGCAAAACTGTACAGCGGGGAGCTACCTGGACCCTTAAAAACTCCAAAGCGGTGAAAATAAAAACCCATCAGAACAGCGCCATCTTGTGTTAACATAGAAGATAACATAAACATCCTTCAACGCGAGGAGGTAGATGTCACACACTTGCTCCTTTATTCTAAGGCACTACCTCTCTAACACAAAAAGGGTAAAGGTGGGCAAGAAAACATAGTTTTTGCATAAAGCATTGGTGTCAGAAAGGCATTTATAGGAACAGCGGTTACCTGGCTATGTTGTGTTATAAGTGAGAGCTACCATCCTGCTGCCCCATCATACTACTGATCAGCCATCAATCAATCATTTCATGCACGAATAACACAATAACGGTCGACATATTGTGGACCGGGTAGACAGATTGTTGGGAGGGGCTGGAGATGATCCAGCGGTCGTAGTACATGTTGGTACAAACGACATAGTTAAGGGCAGGTGCGGGGTCCTTAAAAATGAGTTTAGGGCATTAGGTCAGAAACTTAGGCAAAGGACCTCCAAGGTAATGTTCTTTGGAATATCACCAGTACCACGCGCTACTTCAGGGAGACAGCGGGAGCTTAGGGAGATCAATGCGTGGCTAAGAGCGTGGTGTAAGAAAGAGGGATTTGGGTTTTTGGTGAACTGGGCAGACTTTGCAGTCGGCTACAGACTCTACAGCAGGGGTGGACTGCACCTCAATGAGGAGGGAGCTGCAGTGCTAGGGGAGAGGATGGCTAGGGGAATTGAGGATCTTTTAAACTAGGTTCTGGGGGGGAGGATAAAGATAGAAATGAAGTGCTAGCTAGAGTAGACTCGGTAGGGGGTCTAGCTATGGGAAAAGGGGATGAGAGCACTGGTGGGGTTAGCACAGACAATATGGTGTTGCATAGTACAAAACCTGCTGTCAAGAATTATTTGTCAACCGTTACACCAGAAACGTGGTGGGATGATATGCATGACTGGTCAGTAAACTTACAAGGATATTCACTTTTTAGAAGGGACAGAGTAAATAGAAAAAGGGGAGGGATTTGTTTCTATGCAAACCCTAAACTTAAGCCCAGTATTAAGAAAGATGTGCATGATGACAGTAGTAATGTGGAGACGCTGTGGGTAGAGATTAACCTAGATAGTAAGAAGAGTCACACACTAATTGTGGGTGTATGCTACAAGCCACCCAACATTAGCAATGAGGGGGAAGATCAGCTGCTATTTCAAATTTAAAAGGCTGCAAATAGAAATGAAGTTTTGATCATGGGAGATTTTAATTACCCAGATATAGATTGGAATAGTGGGACTTGTTCCACTAAGGGCAGCAAGTTTCTCAACCTGCTTAATGACCGAATTGCGACATGAATTTATGTCGCAATTAATAGAGACCCCAACCAGAATGGATGCCTGCCTAGATCTGGTAATAACTAACAACTTATCTCAAACATTAAAGTAAGAGAACACTTGGGGAATAGTGACCATAACATGGTTTCATTTGAGATTAATTCCAAAAAGCAAATGGGTAACTGCTCTATCAAAACACTTAATTTCAGAAGGGCAAACTTTTATAGGCTAAGGTCAACCATGGAATATATAGACTGGGATGGATTGTTCTCTGGGTTAAACACAGAGGACAAATGGAATACCTTTAAGCACATATTGCAAAGTTACACATCCCACTATATACCTATGTGAAACAAATACAAAAGAAACAAATCAAAACCAATGTGGCTTACCTGGAAAGTAAAACAGGAAATAAGGAATAAACAATTGGCATTTAAGCATTATAAAAGCAAGGGGTCGGAAGTATTATTTATGGCATACAAAGATGCCAACAAAGCCTGCAAAAAGGAGATTAAAATGGCTAAACTAGAAAATGAGAAACTTATTGCCAAGGAAAGTAAAACCAATCTCAAGAAATTTTTCAAGTATGTGAATGGAAAAAAGTTAAAGGTAGAGAATGTTGGTCCTTTATTATCTGAAACTGGAAATTTGGTTAGTGAGGACAGAGAGAAAGCCGACATCTTAAATGCTTTTTTTTCTTCTGTTTATACCAAGGAAGAGCCAATGACTGAGCCCCTGATGGCTAATTTTAAGGAACCATTGCAGCAAACATGGGATTGGCTGACACAAGAAAAAGTGCTCAAGCAATTAAATAATGTTAAGGTAGACAAGGCCCCTGGACCGGATGGTATACACCCAAGGGTACTGAAAGAGCTAAGCCTAATTCTGGCCCAACCATTATTGCTAATCTTTAGGGATTCTTTCAGCTCGGGCATAGTTCCATTAGATTGGCGCAAGGCAGATGTTGTGCCCAGATTTAAAAAGGGATCAAAATCTCAAACGGGCAATTACAGGCCAGTAAACTTAACATCGCTAGTAGGGAAATTATTTGAAGGGTTGCTAAAGGTATACATTCAAGATCATATCTTGATCCATAATCCAATTAGTAGTAGTCAACATGGATTTGTGAAAGACCGGTCTTGTTAAACCAACCTGTTTGTTTCTATGAAGAAGTTATTAAAAATATAGACCTGGGGTTGGCTGTAGATGTGATTTATCTGGACTTTGCTAAGGCATTTGATACGGTTCCGCATAAAAGGCTACTCTATAAATTAACAAAAATAGGCTTAGGGGCAAATGTCTGTATGTGGATCAGAAATTGGCTAAAAAATAGAATGCAGAGGGTTGTTGTGGATGGATGTTTCTCAGCCTGTATGCAGGTATTAAGTGGAGTGCCTCAGGGGTCTGTCCTCGGTCCTCTTCTTTTTAATTTATTTATAAATGATCTCCCAAGCTGCATTAAGAGCCATGTCACAGTTTTTGCTGATGACACAAAATTAGGCCGAGTAATTCAGACTAATCTTGATGTTTCTTCATTGCAGGAAGATCTAGACAGAGTTGGGGACTGGGCGTGCAAGTGGCAGATGAGGTTCAATATAGAGAAATGCAAAGTTATGCATTATGGTAAAAATAATAAAAATGCAACCTATTCTTTAAATGGAATATCCTTGGGGGAAACTACCAGTGAGAAGGATTTAGGAATAACGGTTGACAACAGACTTGACAACAGTGCGCAATGCCAGCAAGCAGCTGCGAGGGCCAATAAGGTTTTGGCATGCATAAAAAGAGGTATTGACTCAAGGGAGGAGGATATCATCTTGCCTCTTTACAGGTCTTTGGTAAGACCTCACCTTGAATATGCGGTACAATTCTGGGCACCGGTCCTCAAAAAGGACATTATGGAATTAGAAAAAGTGCAAAGGAGGGCTATGAAATTAATAAGGGGATTGGGTGATACTAGTTATGAAGAGAGACTAAAAAAGTTAAAATTATATACACTGATAAAATGGCGTCTCAGAGTGGATATGATTACATTATACAAATATATGCAGGGCCAATATAAAGAGCTCTTCGGTGACCTGTTCATTAACAGAAATGTACAAAGAACAAGAGGTCACCCTCTGAGACTGGAAGAGCGCAGGTTTCATAGACGACAAAGGAAGGGATTCTTCACAGTGAGGACAATTAAGGTATGGAATTCACTTCCAATACATTAGATACCTTCAAAAGGGACCTCGATATTTTCTTAGAAAGGCATGATATACAGGGATATAAATAGAATAACATTAATATTTTAGAGCTTCTTGATCCAGGGAGAAATCTGATTGCCTCTTGGAGTATTTCTTTTTCCCCTGATGGCAGAATTTAAAGTAGCTTAATTAGGGGTTTTATTTGCCTTCTTTTGGATCAAGAATCTGAAGCTTAGGTAGAAGGGTTGAACTTGATGGACTTAGGTCTTTTTTTCAACCTTATGAACTATGTAACTATGTAACACGGCTGTGAGTAGTGATGGAGGATCCTGGATGTTTGGTGAGGACAGGAACCACATTACACCTTAGTTCTTCTTATATGATGTCAAATCTGAGAAATTACAACAGCATAGATTAAACCAGAATGTAAAAAGATAATACTAGCGAGACAGAGCTCCTTTTTTTTAATGATTGGCCCCGCCCCTTTCATTATAAGCTGAAAGTTAGGGGAGGTGGGGTTTAATGTAGGGGCCGTTATGGTTGATGGGGTCTTTAGGGTTAATTTAGGGACAGTTATGGTTGATGGGGTCTTTATGGTTAATTTAGGCACAGTTATGGTTAATGGGGTCTTTAGGATTAATTTAGGGGCAGTTATGGTTAATGGGGTCTTTAGGGTTAATTTAAGGGCGGTTATGGTTAATGGGGTCGATAGGGTTAATTTAGGGGCAATTATGGTTGATGGGGTCTTTAGGGTTAATTTAGGGGCAGTTATGGTTGATGGGGTCTTTAGGGTTAATTTAGGGACAGTTATGGTTAATGGGGTCTTTAGGGTTTTTTTAATGCTGAGTTAATTTAATTAATTTATAAGGCTAACTTATGGTGCAGTTAGAGGTAAAGGGGTGCAGTGCCAACTCTAAAAACAATATTGGGGGGCACATAAGATACCACAGTCAAAACTGGGGGGCATTAATAATTTCCACCATTAAATCATACCATCAAGTAGGCTTATTTTTCCCTCAGAAATCTCATGGTGCTGCCACTACCACAGGGGATTCTTGGTAGGTGCATGCAAATGGTTAACAATTATCACCTTTGCTTCTAGGGTTTCCATCACCTAATATGTGTATATATATATATATATATATATATATATATATATATATATATATATATATAGCCAAAAGTAATGTGCTGTGGAATTATTCTTTTGTTATTGGACTAACATAATACTTGGTCATTCAACATTGGAAACCTGAAGCCACAATTAAGTGCAACTAATACTTGAAATAAATATTATAAACACAATATCTTAACTTTTCCACTAAATCATTTCTGGGCTTTGAAAGTTTTGTCCCCTGAAGTCACTACAAATTCAGGAGGGTGTTTTATCTCTGGTTAAGTAAAAATGAAATAGTTCCTACTGTAAATTAAGTGCCAGGAAACAGATGACCAAACACACACCAGGACAGGCTCTGCCACACCGACACCCAGACACACACCAGGACAGGCTCTACCGCACCAACATCCAGACACACGCACCAGAAAAGGCTCTGTCACACCAACACCCAAACACACACACACACACCAGGACAGGCTCTGCCACACCAACACCCATACACACACCAGGACAGGGTCTGCTACACTGATAACCAAAATACACAAACAGCAGGACACAATCTATGACACAGACATCTACAACAGGATGGAATTTCCACAATGCATTGTTGTTGATACCCCTTATAAACTTAGTGTTTTTGCCCCTTGTGTATTGATGACTCAACTAGCACCCTTTTAGTATAGATTAATGTGGTGCTCCCACATCCTTGTGTGATCGCCTCCAGCCACCACTATTTGTATTAATGCCCCCAGTGACGGTGTCACGGAACCGGGTCCATACAGATGACTGCATTGACCCAGTGCGCCCTAAGATTGTGTGCAGGAGTTACGGTGCAGTAGCGGAGTTGGACAGGGCCTGGTGCAGGGAGACCGCACCTAGGGTTGTGCAGCCACATACCAGCACCCTGACATAGCAGCAGATGTAGTCCCAAATGAAATGAAGTGATATCCTGCAGGCACCCTGGAACAAGCATGAGACATAGCACTAGACTCACGTGCAGGATGCTGCAGGCTGGGAGTATGGAAGCTAAGCAAAGGATATGGCAGAAACATAACAAGCAAGGGGGACAGAGCGAGCAAGATACAGAGAGACCAAGCGAGACAGGACACCCCGCTGCCGGGGATACAAGACAGGACACCACGCTACCGGGGATACAAGACAGGACACCCCGCTGCCGAGGATACAAGACAGGACATCCCGCTGCCGGGGATACAGGTTACATCAGACTGACACACGTATATACAGGAACTAGCCTAGGACTGTATGATAACTATTTAGAAGGGACATATCACATGTTATGGCCATAGTATGCTTAGCCCACCACTACGCCAAAGTAGTCCAATGACGGTGGGTCCTAACCCTAATCCCTGCTAACAATGGTACGAAACGAAACAAACCAAACATGAAACCCAAACACATAACAATAAGAGACATACATGTAGACGGCAGACTGAGACAAACAGAACACACATGTGGGGCACACCTTATAAAGGAAACAGAGCTGAAGCAAAGAGCAGAACTAAAAGCAAGAAATGGAAGATCAGGACAGAGCATACGGAAATCCAGGAATGGATTAAAGCAAAACAGAGAAACTGAAGCAAAACAGATATGCAGCTCTGCGGCCTGGGTACAATGTGACAGATGGCCCATAACATATATGCCTTAGACATGTATTTTTAACTACATAACAAGTACTTATCACTTGAAATTGAAATATGATTTCAAAATAACAGCTGAACTGGCAGTTTCTTTAATATTAGACCCTGCTGCCGAAATATGTAGTAATATTAGCCCCTGCTGCCCATATATGTATTACTATTAACCCCTGCTGCCGATATATATTAATATTAGCCCCAGCTGCCGATATATCTTAATTATAGCCCCTGCCGCCGATATAAATGTATAAATCTTAGACCCTGCTGCCTATAGCAGGTATAGATCAACACATTAACACACAAACTCAGCTTTGCATGTTTAGATAAATTGAAATTCACTTGTGAACTCTGCATTGAGGGTATAGATCAAATAAACAGAATCAGACATACAAATCCTGCAGGTATACAAATATAAAAGATAAAATCTCCTAAATTACAGGCATAGATTACAGGCTGCACACCCCAAAGCCAACCCAAATTATATTACCCATCTTTGTCACTAAACAGCTTCCCGTAGTCACAGTGGCGTCGCTACAGGGGGGCAAAGGGGTGCAATCCCCCCCCTAAGTTATTCCTTGCCCCCCTGTTGCCCCCCCCGACGAATTTGGAACCACCCAATGGATTGCCCAGGACAGTCAAGCAATGGGACTTTAAGTCCCGGGCAGCCTCAAACACTTTTTTTTGACGCGGAGGAGAGAGGGGGTGCCTAGCAACCGCTCGGCCCCCCCTCAGTCTCCTTCATGAGGCCTCTACCTCCGTCGCGGTGCCGCCGTTTCATATTGAGTGCTGGAAAATGACATCATATCCGATGCTCAGCAGTGAAGCAGCGCGCGCCGCGGCAGGAAGACGGAAGCCGGCTACAGGACTTAAACGTGAGTGAACTATAAAGGGGAAGAGGGTGTATAGTGAGTAGGGAAAGAGGAGGGAGAGGGGTTAGAAAGGGATAAGGTAGGCAGAAGGGGTAGAAAGTGATAAGGGAGGGAGAAGGGGTAGAGAGTGATAAGGGAGGGAGAAGGGGTAGAAAGTCATAAGGGAGGGAGGGTAGAAAGTCATAAGGGAGGGATGAATGTGGATGAATTGTCTAAATGAGGTAGAGCATGAGTTAATATGTGGATGAGTTGTCTGAATGAGGGAGAGCATGAGTTAATATGTGGATGAGTTGTCTGAATGAGGGAGAGCATGAGTTAATATGTGGATGTCTGAATAATGTCTGAATAATATGTGGATGTCTGAATAAGGGAATGAGGTAGAGCATGAGTTAATATGTGGATGAGTTGTCTGAATGAGGGAGAGCATGAGCAAATATGTGGATGAATTGTCTGAATGAGGGAGAGCATGAGTTAATATGTGGATGAGTTGTCTGAATGAGGGAGAGCATGAGTTAATATGTGGATGTCTGAATAATGTATGAATAATATGTGGATGTCTGAATAAGGGAATGAGGTAGAGCATGAGTTAATATGTGGATGAGTTGTCTGAATGAGGGAGAGCATGAGTTAATATGTGGAAGCGTTGTCTGAATGAGGGAGAGCATGAGTTAATATGTGGATGAATTGTCTGAATGAGGGAGAGCATGAGTTAATATGTGGATGAATTGTCTGAGGGAGAGCATGAGTTAATATGTGGATGAATTGTCTGAATGAGGGAGAGCATGAGTTAATATGTGGATGAATTGTCTGATTGGGGGAGAGCATGAGTTAACATGTGGATGAGTTGTCTGAATGAAGGAGAACATGAGTTAATATGTGGATGTGTTGTCTGAATGAGGGAGAGCATGAGTTAATATGTGGATGAATTGTCTGAATGTGTCAGGGTCCTCAGCAAAGACCCCAACGAAACGACCCATACACTGTCTATACACAGACGGCAAAGCAGCCGACGGAGCAGCAGTGAGGACGGCAGCGGCGTGGGAGCTGGTGCCCGCCATTGGCGGGTACTCAGGTGAGTCGCTTCGTTGGGGTCTTTGCTTAGGACCCTGACAGAATGAGGGAGAGCATGAGTTATTGTGTGGATGAATTGTATGAATGAGGGAGAGCATGAGTTAATATGTGGATGAACTGTCTGAATGAGGGAGACAGGGCCGGCCCAAGACAAAATGCCGCCTGGGGCGAATTTGAAAATGCCGCCCCCCCACCCCCTTATCTACCCTTCCTCTCGCTCCGTCCCTGACGCCCCCCACCCCCCATTATCTACCCTTCTCCCCCCCCTTGTACTTACCTTTCAGCAATCCTGCGGCGAATCTCCCTGTTCGGTCTCGGTGCAGGCTTGTAATACTAACCACTCGGCGCCCCTTTCTCTCTCTTTAGCTTTCGCTCTTTCCTGGAGGGAGACCATGAGTTAATATGTGGATGAACTGTCTGAATGAGGGAGATCATGAGTTAATATGTGGATGAATTGTCTGAATGAGGGAGATCATGAGTTAATGAGTATATGTGTATCATAGATGTATAATTGTGGAAGGGCAAAGATGGCACTAGCAGGATGTTTGAGCTTTGGGGACCAAGATGGCACAGGCAGGGTGCTTATGGGACGAAGATGGCACAGGCCAGGTGTGTGTGTTAATGTGTTGATCTATACCTGCTATAGTAATAGTTGTACTAAATTGTGGCTTCAGGCTTCCCATGTTGAATGATCAAGTATTATGTTAGTCCAATAACAAAAGTATCATTCCATAGCACATTACTTTTGACAGTATATATATATATATATATATATATTATGTATGTATGTTTTTTCAGTGGTATGATTTAATGGTGGAAATTATTAATGCCCCCCCAGTTTGACTGTGGTATCTTGTGTGCCCCACCGATATATTGTTTCTACAGTCGCCATTGCGTAGTCGTCTTTGTCCCCAGTTTCCCATAGTCATCTTTGTCAGTAAACACTGTGTTACTACCATCACATAGCTGGTGCGCCATCACCCTACCATTTAGAGCTCACACAAGAAAACACAACAAAACAATTACACATAGAAAGCTCAGTTGGACATAAGGCAATGGATTAAACATGGTTTTGTGTTAATAGCTTCATTCTACATTATCTTATTATTCACAATGGTTACATAGTTGAGTTCTTGCATTTTTCCAGCATACCTGATATAGAGACATAAAAGATTATGGGTAGCTATTTAGTGACAAAGATGGCTACGGGAAACTGGGCACAGAGTTTCTCACCAGTTTCCCATAGCCATCTTTGTCCCAGCCTCCCATTGCCAACCATGCCCCCAGTTTGTCAACTTACCTAACTGAAGACACGCGCCCTTACAGTGCACTCTGCTAGGTTCCCGCTGCCTAACTTGCTCCACTCACCTCACTGAATGGGGCTGGCACCGCCCACAAAGGTCATTGAGCTGTGCTGGTGCCGCCCACAAAAGTTATTGAGCGGCAATTGCACCCCTTTGTCCCCCTGGAACGACACCACTGAAGGGGTGCAAACTAAGGGCAATCTAAATCCTGGGGCAGTGAAGATTAATCCTGTATTTATTTATAAAAGTATTGTGTCCGTGTGCTGCAAAGGAGTCTCCGAACGAGTCTGCAAATCTATGAGGGCGCTATGGCATATCTGGGGGGTATAAGTCATATCTGGGGGGTATAAGGCATATAAGGGGTATATGGCATATAAAGGGGAACAAGTCATACTGGGGCATATCAGGGGGCACAGTGGCATATCAGGGGGTATAAGGCATATGTGGGGAGGGCAGAGTTGCATATCTGGGGCTATGTGGCATATCTGGGGGTATAAGGCATATCTGGGAGGCAGTGTGGCAAGCCTGGGCTCAAATGTGCATAACTGGGGCAGGTTGGGAAATAAAAACAAGAAATACATTTTTCTCAAAGTTTTTTTTATTCTATTGTTTGTTTTTAACATCCTGTTTGTTTATTAAATTATTTTAAATAAATGAAAGGTTTACATTTATTTTTTTTATCTGATTAATCGATTAATCGAAAAAATAGCCGGCCAACTAATCGATTATGAAAATAAGCCATAGTTGCAGCCCTAAAGCTCACCTCTTATCGATCATAACATTGTTAAAGCAGCAGTTATGTCCAAGTTCACATCCTTACCTGTTGGTAGCACAAACCTCATATAACACAGAACCTGTTTCTTTCCTTTCATGTTTTGAGAATTCCAATCTTTTTTTGAAAGTGATTGTCTAGAATTTATAAACTCTCTTGGAAAATTGACTTAATTGTCGACAGTCCCTACAAAACAGGCGTGCAATGTTACATTTAGAATGCCAATATATGACATGGACATCTTCTGCATGTCCACCACGTGTTTCAGAAGCTCATGTTTTGCCCCTGACATGTGTCATACCTACTTGGGGGACCATTTTCCAAGCCAACAGCTCCTGACAGGCGCATAGTCGAATTGTGGGCCCCCCTGAAAAAGAGACCCCACCAGAATACCATTCCCCAAATGAGACACGGACACCAGAAATGTAGTGGAAAATATTTATAAGTCCACAGCTTGAAAGAACATAAAACCAAAAATCATTGTCATACAAAACAATAAAATACAAATAGCCCGACACCACCCACACCATGACAATGACCCCCAATAAATTAACAGTGACCAAAAACATAACAATAAAGTGCCAACAATTTACATTTCCAACTCCAAAATAGGGGTATACCCAGATACCCCTACACCCCCAGGTTCTGAGCCACAGACCAGCTCGAAACCTACAAAACCACCACCATCAACCTTTCATTCACCTTTTCCACGAAAACCATATAAGAATTCCAAAAAACTTGCCACTCCACCCCGCCGCTGTGACAAAACGGGAAAAACCCCCCCCCAAGCACAAAATTAGGGAGGGAGGGAGGGACAACAATCCGGTCTGACAAGCAGATTAAAAGTGAGTTAAACAAAATGGATGCTACCTATTTATAACACCCAACCCCTAACCTAACTGACCAATAAAATTAAATCAAAACCTCTAAGGCCCACCTCCTAGCACTGTCAGGGCCTCCTCCGCTAAGCTGTGCTTGCTCCAATGGCTTCATGACAGGCGCATAGTCGAATTGTGGGCCCCCCTGAAAAAGAGACCCCACCAGAATACCATTCCCCAAATGAGACACGGACACCAGAAATGTAGTGGAAAATATTTATAAGTCCACAGCTTGAAAGAACATAAAACCAAAAATCATTGTCATACAAAACAATAAAATACAAATAGCCCGACACCACCCACACCATGACAATGACCCCCAATAAATTAACAGTGACCAAAAACATAACAATAAAGTGCCAACAATTTACATTTCCAACTCCAAAATAGGGGTATACCCAGATACCCCTACACCCCCAGGTTCTGAGCCACAGACCAGCTCGAAACCTACAAAACCACCACCATCAACCTTTCATTCACCTTTTCCACGAAAACCATATAAGAATTCCAAAAAACTTGCCACTCCACCCCGCCACCAGCCAGACCTTGACCCCTCAAGCCGTCTGAGCCACGCCACCCCGAAAAAACAGGGCCCGAACCAAACCATCTTGAAAACCTAAGTTCAACAAATCCAGACCAACATCAGTCAAATGCACCCCGTCAGCCCTAAAATAACCTGGGAGCAGCGATTCCAACTCCAAATGCCGCACCACCACACCCCCAAATCTCCGAACAAAACTGGCCATCAACCGATTGACCTTACCCCGACATCTAGCTATAGCCACAGGATCACGAGCATGCCTCCAACTCAAGCGAGGCACCATCTCTGACCAAACCACCGAAACCCCAGGCACCAACTCCCTCAACCGATCCAAATCCTGCTTCATCCTCCGAACCAAGTCCCTCTGCGGCACCAGACCCAACTCATTACCCCCAGCATGAAATAGCACAAAATCTGGTCGCAACCCAGAATGCAACCTCCCCCACACCTCAGCACACACTTCCATCCAGCTGAAACCCCGAAAACCAAACCACCAAATCTTGATCCGGTCCTCAGGAAAGCCCAGTTGCTGACCGTTAACCCGAACTGCAGCTCTCCGTCTGGCCCAGAAAACATACGAGTGGCCCACGATCCAAGCCACCAAACCTACAAAGAAAAGGAAAAAACACACCAAATGAACATGAGAACATCGCACCCTCAGACCACATCCCCAGGCCGCACATACGTACGAAAACAATCCGACTCCCATCTCCCGATCCTCTTAACCAAGGCATCGCCCAAACCTAAGCGTGCCGCCTCCGTAGCCGCCCCAATCCGGAACGAATGGGTTCCAAAATGCAGAGGATCCAAACCAAGAGCCAGCAGACCTTTGCGAAAAACCTGTAAAAACTGAAAACGGGACAACGCAGCACCATCAGCATGAACCAAGAAAGCCCCAGACACCCGTGGACGACCTTCCAAAAATTCCATCGCACCCTTCACCGGGCACAACAAAGACCCCTCAAACGGGTACAGGACCACCACACAACCCTTCCCCAAAACATCAGTTTTCGATCTCCGTAACCAGATCGAGACCATGTCCCTGCTCACCACCACATCCTCAAAACGCAACCCACCTTGACCCTTCGTATTGCCACTCACCAGCTCGCCAATCCGAAACGCCCCAAAAAACGCAAACAAAAAGGCCACCCGAAACAACCGAGCCTCATAAAAAGAAAAACAAATACCAGGTAATACTCCGACCAACCGAGACAGAACCTGCACCGAGACAGGCCGCCTCGAATCCACTCCCCTACGATTCCTCCTGAACCCCTTCAAAGCCTGACGAACCACAAAATTTTTGGTGTGATCCACCCAACCACGAAGTTTAAACAAAAAGGCCAGTGCAGCCATATTCTTATCAATAACCGACGCCGAAACCCCTGAGGAAAACAAACGAAATATAAACCAAAGCAAAGCATCCAACTGAGTTGAACTGGAACACAAATCCCCCACCACAGACACCTGCTGATCCCAAGCATCCCACACCCTACTGTAAGCCGCCCACGTCTTAGGCGCCAACGAAGCTCTTATGCAACCTGCAAACATTCGGTCCCGAGCAGCCAGATCTCCTCCGGACACGCCTGACCCTCCGCGCATGCTCCCGGAGCCACGTCCCGAAACCGCTGCCACTGGAAACGAGACAAAGAATCCGCAACTACATTCAGAAAACCAGGAACATGCCGAGCACGAAAAACAACATTCAACGACATGCACAGCAACACGAACCTGCGCAACAACCGAACCACCGGACCCGAAGAAGCCGACAGATGATTCACCGCCTGCACCACTGACATATTGTCAGAAAAGAATACGACCTTCCGATCCCGCAACAGATCCCCCCATAAAGCCAAAGAAACAACCAAAGGGAACAACTCCAAAAAGGCCAAATTCCGAATCAAGGAACTCTCCAACCACTGAACCGGCCACCTTTCAGCACACCAACGGCCCCCGAAATAGGCCCCAAAACCAACACTACCAGACGCATCCGTAAACAGTTCCAACTCCTCTGCCGTAGCAGACGCCTTCCTAAAAATCACCGTACCATTGAAATGTGCTAAAAACGTCCCCCAAACTTCCAAATCCGCCCTCATATCCACGGACACCCTGATAAAGTGATGCGCAGACCGCACCCCCGACGTCGCCGTGGACAGACTCCTACTAAATATCCTGCCCATAGGGATAACCCTGCAAGCAAAATTCAAGCGCCCGATCAACGACTGTAACTGTCGAAGGGTAACCTTCCTAGCAGACCTCACCACGTCAACACACTGCCGCAACGCCATCAGTTTATCCTGAGGGAGCCTGCACTCCCCCTTACGAGAATCAATCTCCAATCCCAAAAAACTTAAACAAGTTGTGGGGCCCTCCGTCTTATCGGCGGCCAAGGGAACCCCAAACAAAGCCGTAACCCATTCCAACGTCCGCAGCAAATAAGAACAATCCGCCGAATCAGCCGCCCCTACGCACAAAAAATCGTCCAGATAGTGAACCACCGACCGGCTCCCAGCCTCCTCTGTAACTACCCACTCCAAAAAAGAACTAAACTTTTCAAAATAGGAACAAGAAATGGAACAGCCCATCGGTAAACACAAATCAACAAAATACTCATGATCAAAAACACAACCTAATAAATGATGACACCCCGGATGAATCGGCAACAAACGAAAAGCAGCCTCAACATCAGCCTTAGCCATAAGGGCATTAGGCCCGGCCCTCCTAACCAACTCAACCGCCTGGTCGAATGATGCATAGGAGACCGAACACAGCTCCCTATCGATGTCATCATTAACCGACAAACCTTTTGGGTAAGATAAATGGTGTATCAGCCGATACTTCCCCGGCTCCTTCTTCGGGACTACCCCCAAAGGTGAAATCCTCAAATCCTCCAACGGAGGAACCGAAAACGGCCCAGCCATCCTACCCAACTGTACCTCCTTCATCAACTTATCCCTAACCACGTCAGGAAATTCCGCAACCGACTTAAGATTCCTACACTCACGCCCCGCATCCCTAGGCTGGAACGGAATGAAAAAACCATGCAGGAAACCCTCCTTTAACAACTCCGCATCCGCACGCCTACCGTAGCGGCTTAGCCACGGTAACATCGCGCTTAACCTCACCGGAGACCGCCCCAGCGGGAGCAGCTGCGGGCGTCGACCCACTGCCACCGACGGCCCCTGATTTACCCCGCTTGAAACACCGGTTGAGACCATGCGCCCCCCCACATCCAGAGCACTCATGCTTAAATTTACAGCTGGTGCCCCACTTGCACTGACCCTCATTAAAGAGCCAACAGAAACCTTTTTTATTAACGGCCGACGAGGAACCGGAGGTTCCCGCGCCGGCCCCCTGCTGAAAGGGCGAGGCCCGCTGAGCCATCATCAACTTCATCCACAGCGGTAGGTCCATATGGTCCCACCGCATGCCCGGGTTAGCTGCTAAGCGCTGCCGAAACTGCTCATCATACTTCCACCAAGCCAACCCCCCATACGTACGGTAAGCCTCCCATATCCCATCCACGTAGCAGAATAACGACGAACACAAATTAGGTGACTTCTCCCCTAACACACTCGCCAGAATGCAAAAAGCCCTTAACCAATTACCAAAAGATTTAGGTATCTTCCGGTACCGACGCCGCTTCTCCTCTTCCTCCTTTTTTGCATCTTTTTTATCCTCCTCCTTAACCTCCACAAACTCTTCCAGAGGAAGAAGCGAAAAAATCTCTACAAATTCCCCTTTCCACAGCTTTTCCTTAACTTCACGCTTCAAGTGAACTCCCAGCGGACCAGAAAAAGACACATAAGCATTCTGCCTAGCGGAATCCGAAATTTCACCCGCCAACTCCGCCCGCTCACCAACAGGCACAACATCCTCAGCCGACTGACCACCCTCACCGACCGCTGCACCCACCGCCGCCTCACCAGAAACCGGCCCTGCCTGCACCTGTTGTTCAGACCTGGAAACCCAAACCTGACTACAATCCGCACTGGACCCCGACCTACCCAAAGACTCAACTAACGCCTTCAAACCAGCTAATAATTTACCCTCCTGAAGACCCAAGCTCGACTCACCACCAGAACCCCCGGCCGCTGAAAGCCTCGGGGTTGCGTCCTGACCGCCACCAACAGACGATTCCGCTGGCCTGGTCGTCGTCCTGGACAACTCCGCACCCGTCCGCTGAACGCCCAGTACATCCGCCTGGCGCTGCTCCGACCTGGAACGAGAAAAAGACCGCGGCAGTACCCTACACGTGGACTCCCGACTGGACCGCCGAACATCCCTGGGAATCGAACCCCTAGAGCCAGAACGGGAACGCCATTCTCTTCCACCACCGCCATCTGCTGCACGCCCGCTCCACCGACCTTCACCGGCCCTCCTGACAACACTAGGCGACCTCCCATCCCTGCTCCGTGAGCGGCGCCCGTGGCCGGCCCGCCGAACAGACCGCGAAGGCGACCGACTTCTGCGTGAAAAAGCACCGCCAACCCGACTAGCGTGCCTGCTCCGCTGCACACCAACCCCGACTGGGACTGTGCGTTCCCTCCTAGAGCCATCTGCACTCCTCCTGCCACTGGAAACAGCACCCCGTGCCTCCCTGGGGCCTGATGCCGATTCACCATGTAAAAACCGCCGGCCACGCCCATCCCTATCACGCTCAGCCATCCCGCGATCACCACAATCACTGCTGCCACTCGCCTGACCGATCCTAGGACTCCTGACAGCACCCCCAGCGCTGCAGGGGCCCGCCGCCACACTCTCCTCAGCTGCGCCACACACATCGCCGACCACGTGTCCTCCGCGGCCCTCACCGCCGCTACCCGCCGTCCCAGCAGCGCCCCCCCCGCACCCGAGGCCTGCCGCTCCCTCCTCACCGGTGAGTGATTCAGCCGCACCTCCGGATCCCTGCAGAACCGCTCCGGCTCCCCGCCGTCCTCCCGCAGGCACCGACAAGCCCCGGGGCCTCCGTCCCCGCTCCTCCGGTCCCGGACGTCCGGCGGCTGGGCTCACGCACCGCTCCAGGCCCCGCTGGCGACCGCGTCCGGCCTCCGTAGACGGGCTCCGCTCCCGCCGCCGCCGCCGACCGGTCTCCGCCGGACTCAAGCGTTGCGGCGGCCTCGTCCTCCGCACCGGACGACGCGACTCCAGCGATGCGGGCCCGGCACCTTCCAGCAACGGGCCCAACTGGTCCCGAAGCCACGCAGCTCCTCGGTCCCTCGTAGCAGCCCGGATTCCTTCCAGCAACGCCTCCACATCACGATCCATGACACCTGCAAAAGAAAAAACAAGCTCCCCAGACCAGAAAATGCAAAGACAACAATCCGGTCTGACAAGCAGATTAAAAGTGAGTTAAACAAAATGGATGCTACCTATTTATAACACCCAACCCCTAACCTAACTGACCAATAAAATTAAATCAAAACCTCTAAGGCCCACCTCCTAGCACTGTCAGGGCCTCCTCCGCTAAGCTGTGCTTGCTCCAATGGCTTCATTCTCCATTCTAGGTCCTCTAAGCATGTATAGCTAGTATCAGGTAATATAGTCATTTCAATAATATAACTCCATCAAGTTCAACAAGGATTTTTTATTAGAGATTATTTTTGTGACTTGGCTTAACATGCAGGACCAATGGGCTGCCGCTACGTGAAAGTCAAACCCACAGAGCAAGATTCAGAATTAGGACAACATCCAGATTTTGAAATCTAAATATTGGGCACACGTCTCATTTTGTTGCTTCTTCAACTCCTTTAAATAGTCTTTGGGCACTTGATCAGTGGAATGAGCCACAAAAACCACTTGGCAAGTCGTAATTGTGCATAGCGGAGGTATAACGAGTACACATACACGCAACACCAACTACATTATCACTTTATAAACAAACATTTAATTAGTGCAAGCACAACCGCCATTTCCAGTGGGTAGATACCCAGTTATGTAGATCAGCAACAGCTGTAATATTATTCAGCCCTTCGTATATTAATATATGTATAAAGAGAATATCTGCACCTAGAAAGTGGGAAATAGACTGAAATGTCTGCTGATGTTTACATTAATAAATACTGATAAATATATATCTATAGATATATAATATTATATATGTGAAATCCTGGGATCCTGCATTGTGTATCCACTGGCTAGACATGCATATAAATGCCGCTTGCTGGGACTGTTTATGCCGTCGTGCTGGAAAATTATACATATGTTTTTTAAAAAAAGAACTTGGTGTACCCAAAAATATTTAAAAACAAACCTAAAGGGCACCAGTGTTTTCTTCTGTTAACAGCATATGTTAGATTTTACAACTTGATTGTGTAAACAGCTTGACACTTTAGTGTCATGCGTTTGTGTTATATGGACACACTATTAATCAGGCAGTATTTCTTGGGTTTGGCTTGCGTCCATTCATTTAAAAATGTCATATTGTATACAACTGTTTGCATCACACAAACAAAATACACATTTATATACGCACTAACCAGTCCTGACCAAAATACATATAATAAAAGGGAACAAAGAAACCCTATCAACTCCAGATAGAAAATATAAAAAATATTCCCTTAATCTGCAAACACAGCGCAGGCTACTGTGGACCTAAAGAAGAGTAGCCAGACCATAACATTTCAGTAGTCAGCCGGTGCCTTTCTACATCGCAAAAGAAAGACATTAATGCCCCTGCTTGATTCTCTTACAAGATAATGTAAAGTATTGTTTCCATGTCCATCACAAGTACACCCTATAGATCGTAACCCTCCTCACCTGTTGTCTCTGTTAGTCAATTTGTTATATTACATGCTACTTGTTATGTCCTGTCTACCCATTGTACAGCGCTACGGAATTTGATGGCGCTATATAAAACAGTAAATAATAATAAATAATAAGTACACGTCTTATATATGCATTCCTATTTATTAATCTATTAGCCTATACTTATAACTAAATGCTGACGTGATATGCAGTTTCTGCTGCAAAGAGATGGCTCCATCTGATGTAAATCTGATGTATTTCTGCTCCGGGAGCGCTTTAGATATAACGGGTCTTCCTGTCAGCTTTGCTGATTTATTCAGCTACGTTTGGAGCGATTTGTTTCACGGCCCTATTTTAGATGGTCTTGGATGTAGGGTTCTTGTTCTTAGAAAGATGTTTAGAAATCCACTCGAGATAATACTGGGTGGCGGAGTAAACTCCAGGGCTTTTCTCCTGGGCACAGCCGGAGCCCCAGCTGGTTATGCCGACCACAGTATAGAACTTAGCTTTGCTGTTTTTGCACATTAAAGGTCCTCCGCTGTCACCCTGCGAAAAACAAAGAAAAGAAAACATTCCTGAATAAAGACTTTCAATAACTACAATGCTTTAACTGGGTCTCACTGTCTTTGCTTTTCCTTCTTGTATTCCATCTTTCCCCTTCTGAAATGTTCTCTGTCAGCTGTTCCTGGACACAGTGTTACAGAACAAGTACTGTCCAGGACGCTTAAAACTATAACAATCCTCACCCATCACCACCCATGCCCAGAGAAAAAAAGAGATGCGTACCTGGCAACTATCGATGCCTCCCTGCTCATATCCAGCGCACAGGTTGTAGTCACCCACTGCTCCGTTGTACCAGGTTGGGCGGTTGCAACGGTCAACTGGAATTAAATTCACTGGGGCTTCTTGAAGGACATCTGATGTTTCTGAGGCTGAAGAGAAAAAGAGTATATTAAACATAGGACCACCATCAGAAATCTTGTGGCCCAGTAAAAAACTAAAACATGGCCCCTATCCCATACAATGCTACTCACACCACCCTCACAATGAGGCCACCAGGCCCCAGAGCTTGCACTGGGACCACCAGACCCCAGTGTCCAGAAAGGCTCAAACCCACAAGGGAAAACTCCAAACACCAGTCAGGAGGCAAGTAGCAAACCCTATATATAGGTAAAAAACCTAGGATAAAGCTTACATCCTTCTTTGACGACACCCCAGCCAGCGACGTAGCAGTCATCCAGTTTGTCCACAATGGCGTGTTTGGCAGGAAGGCAGGCAGGCTGAGTGTAGTCATCAAATTTGATGGGCTGATTGAGCCGGAGCAAAGCAATGTCATCGCGCTTAGTATGCGGGTCGTACGTCTCATGTTCGATCTTCTCTTTTATCATTCTGATCTGAGCATGTGCCCCCATGTCTGAGAGTTGGTTGGCCCCAAACACGAGTCTCCAGCCATAATATTCGCTGAATAAACCAAAATACAAGTTATTAGTGATCTTTTATTCTTGGACATTAATAAATACCATATTGACCCCAAAGTCTCAATAGGACAAGCCCCTCATGAGCTCAATGTGGTTATGTGAACGGTTAAATCTTTAATTTAATCTCTAATTAATATCCTGGGAGGACAAACAAAGGAATGCACTAGACCACTAATTCCAAATGGTATATCGCCTTGTGCTCTATTTTCACTGGTCTGCAATACCCACAAAGGCCAGCAGTCTCCTAAACTGACCCAATTCTGCATTCATTCTCCCATAAAACAATTAAAGTACTTACACGCCAACATCCCGGAAACAATGGGCAGCTGTCAGAACCCATAAATTACTAAGGACGAAACCTCCGCATACGTGGGAATACTCATCGTCCCTGTACTCCTGGATGCTGACTATCCAGGGCCAGTTACCAGGCTCCGCATCCTTTCCTCCCACCACGCGGGAGCCACGGAAATCCTCCACTAGGGGTCTGTCGCCACAGACTCTGCTGATTTTTTCAGCTACAGTTGGAGCGATTTGTTTCTCGGCCCTCTTTTTCATGGTCTCGGATTCAGGGTTCTTGTTCTTAGAAAGATGTTTAGAAATCCACTCGAGATAATACTGGGTGGCGGAGTAAACTCCAGGGCTTTTCTCCTGGGCACAGCCGGAGCCCCAGCTGGTTATGCCGACCACAGTATAGAACTTAGCTTTGCTCTTTTTGCACATTAAAGGTCCTCCACTGTCACCCTGCGAAAAACAAAGAAAAGAAAACATTCCTGAATAAAGACTTTCAATAACTACAATGCTTTAACTGGGTCTCGCTGTCTTTGCTTTTCCTTCTTGTATTTCACCTTTCCTCTTTCTGAAATGTTCTCTGTCAGCTGTTCCTGGACACAGTGTTACAGAACAAGTACTGTCCAGGACGCTTAAAACTATAACAATCCTCACCCATCATCACCCATGCCCAGAGTAAAAAGAGATGCGTACCTGGCAACTATCGATGCCTCCCTGCTCATATCCAGCGCACAGGTTGTAGTCACCCACTGCTCCGTTGTACCAGGTTGGGCGGTTGCAACGGTCAACTGGAATTAAATTCACTGGGGCTTCTTGAAGGACATCTGATGTTTCTGAGGCTAAAGATAAAAAGAGTATATTAAACATAGGACCACCATCAGAAATCTTGTGGCCCAGTAAAAACCTAAAACATGGCCCCTATCCCATATAATGCCACTCACACCACCCTCACAATGAGGCCACCAAGCCCTAGAGTTTGCCTTGGGGCCACCAGACCCCAGTGTCCAGAAAGGCTCAATGCCCACAAGGGAAAACTCCAAACACCAGTCAGGAGGCAAGTAGCAAACCCTATATATAGGTAAAAAACCTAGGATAAAGCTTACATCCTTCTTTGAGGACACCCCAGCCAGCGACGTAGCAGTCATCCAGTTTGTCCACAATGGCGTGTTTGGCAGGAAGGCAGGCAGGCTGAGTGTAGTCATCAAATTTGATGGGTTGATTGAGCCGGAGCAAGGCGATGTCATCACGCTTAGTATCAGGGTCGTACGTCTCATGTTCGATCTTCTCTTTTATCATTCTGATCTGAGCATGTGCCCCCATGTCTGAGAGTTGGTTTGCCCCAAACACGAGTCTCCAGCCATAATATTCACTGAATAAACCAAAATACAAGTTATTAGTGATCTTTTATTCTTGGGCATTAATAAATACCATATTGACCCCAAAGTCTCAATAGGACAAGCCCCTCATGAGCTCAATGTGGTTATGTGAACGGTTAAATCTTTAATTTAATCTCTAATTAATATCCTGGGAGGACAAACAAAGGAATGCACTAGACCACTAATTCCAAATGGTATATCGCCTTGTGCTCTATTTTCACTGGTCTGCAATACCCACAGAGGCCAGCAGTCTCCTAAACTGACCCAATTCTGCATTCTTTCTCCCAAAAACAATTAAAGTACTTACTCGCCAACATCCCGGAAACAATGGGCAGCTGTCAGAACCCATAAATCACTAAGGACGAAACCTCCGCATACGTGGGAATACTCATCGTCCCTGTACTCCTGGATGCTGACTATCCAGGGCCAGTTACCAGGCTCCGCATCCTTTCCTCCCACCACGCGGGAGCCACGGAAATCCTCCGCTAGGGGTCTGTCTCCACAGACTGAAATAGAAATAGAAAGACATTGGAGAAACAAGAGGTTTTACTTTAATGTAAAATGAAGAACATGCTGAGATAAAAGGTAGATAATTTTATAAAATAAAGTCAAATAAATGTGTGGAGGGGATAGATAGAACTATACTCAATTCTAAAATTATATCTGGACCATTCTTAAAATCCCTAAGATTTGCCATTATTATTATTCATTATTATTATTAGTAGTATTATTAAAGGCCATGGTTTACAAATATAAAATACCATTAAGAACAAACATCTTATTTTTTCACAGAATAAAGTAAGATTTAATTTTATTGCTATTAACAGGACATACAAAATCATAACACACACACATTATTAAATAACATCCTGATTTTAAAGCTATTTGACAGTTATAGGCATTAGCGTATTGTACCAATGGGGGGAGGGGTTAATTAAGGAGTTATTTATAGAAGAACAGGCTGTAAGAATATAAAATATCCATGAATTGTAATAGTAATGGTAATCATCTGCATCTCCCCTAAAACCATTAATGTTGTATCATTAAAAACCTGTACTTTCCTTCTGTAATAACCGATCTACTTACCTCTATAGTCAGAGCTCTCAGATGTTCCTAGGAAAGCCCAAATAATTATAAAAATCACATATAACTTCATGCTTAGTCCATGGCACTGAAAAGCAATCTGTTTATGCACAAGAGTGTGCAGAATATGTTGCGCACCTGCTAGGATTCTGGCATCATAAAGACAGAGTTAGGTATGAGGTCACAAAATAGTGAAAGTGTGAAACATGGAAATGCAGAGTAAAGACTGAAACAGGGAACTAAATAAATAAATAAATCACTTACATGTACAAAACTTAATATTAAACGGACAAAAAAGCACTGCTTTTCTATCATGTCTAATAAAATATTAATTTGATGCATGGAAAATGTATGGTTTATAAGAGATTTATTTAAGCGATCATTGTAAATGGCACTAGTCCTAGAGGGTTGGAAATTAACAAATGTTTTGCCCATTCACAAAAAGGGCGGTGGGGAGGAGTCGGCCAACGACCGGCCAGTAAATCTAACATCAGTAGTGGGGAGATTAATGGAAAGGACTGTATGTTAAAGGACGGGATTGTTGTGTAAAGTCACATGGGTTTCAAGATCAAAAACAACACGGGTTTACTTCAGGAAGATCATTCCAAACTAATCTCATTGATTTATTTGATTGGGTGACTGAAGTAATTGATGAAGGTGGTGCAGTAGACATTGTGTATCTGGATTTCAGTAAGGCTTTTGACATTGTCCCACATAGAAGATTTATCTTACATAGAGGGAAGAGCTCATGCCGTTGTACAAATCACTGGTGAGACCTCACTCGGAGTATTGTGTACAGTAGTAGAGACCGTATCTAGAGTTTATTTATAAGAATAAAATCTACCACAACAAGAGGACATAGTCTTAAGCTCAAGGTGCTGGGGTTTAAATGTAATATCAGGAAACATTACTTTAATGAAAGGATAGTAGGTGCATGGAATGGCCTTTCAGCAGTGGTAGAGATTAATACAGTAAAGGCGTTTAAGCAAGCATGGGATAGGAATAAAGCTAAGCGGGCTATAACAGGGACTAAGGAATGTATTAAGAGGATGAGCAGAGTAGATGGCCGAACGGTTTTTAACTGCCATCACTTTCTTTGTTTTTATGTGATGAATATAACACACGGATCAAGCAGTGGAACTTAGATGATCTGGTGAACATGACACATAAACATACATACATACATACATACATACACATCCCTTACACACAATTATTCACCAGCAGGCACGGTTATCTGGCTGATGATTACCTATATGTAGCCACCTTGTGCCACGAGAGCGGGAAGGCGGTTACAGCTACAATGACATTTGAATTACAGCTTTTACTATCTGTCCATAGGGGTAACCCTCAATTATTGATCTGAAAAACTTAATTGAGCAGCAAAGATTTAACTATATATATATATATATATATATATATAAAATATTTTTTATCTTTATTATGTATTTTAAAATAAAACATTACTGAAGACATTTAATCAGCCAGACTGGATCCTTAAGATTCTATAGTTTGTAAAAAATCTATTACAGCCAAATCTGCCAGACTTACAATATATCTCTCCCCTGATAGATTCTTCCACTTAATGACTTCTGCATGCCTACGATTAGTAAAATTAGGATAAAATCTACCTGTAGGTACAGAAACTGATGAGCCTCTGCCTATCTTTAAATTAGCATTGAGGGTAATTTAGAATAGTAAGTTTTTGAATAAATAGTAAATCAAACAAGAAGAGGAGGCACCCAGGATTACAGAAACCCGACCAGTGCTTCATCTCTCCGGCATCCCATCTAGGCAAGCAAAAATTATATAAAAAACAGATCTATCCCTCTCTACACACAGCGCTCCAGGAGAGAGATACATTGTTACTCTGGAAGATTTTGTTGTATGTTTTTCATTGTAACACATACAATCATTGGTCCTTCATATTCCTGGGCTGCTCCCACCGCCAGCAAAAACGGTACAGCGGGGAGCTACCTGGACGGAAAAACTGCGGGTTGGCTACCCTTAAAAACCCCAAAGCGGTGAAAATAAAAACCCATCAGAACAGCGCCATCTTGTGTTAACATAAAAGGTAACATTAACATCCTTCAACGTGAGGAAGTAGATGTCACACACTTACTCCTTTATTCTAAGGCACTACCTCTCTAACACAAAAAGGGTAAAGGTGGGCAAGAAAACAGTTTTTGTATAAAGCATTGGTGTCAGAAAGGCATTTATAGGAACAGCGGTTACCTGGCTATGTTGTGTTATAAGTGAGAGCTACCATCCTGCTGCCCCATCATACTACTGATCAGCCATCAATCAATCAATCATTTCATGCAGGAATAACACGGCTGTGAGTAGTGATGGAGGATCCTGTATGTTTGGTGAGGACAGGAACCACATTACACCTTAGTTCTTCTTATATGATGTCAAATAAGAAGATAGCTTAAGAAGAGAAATTACAACAGGATAGCTTAAACCAGAATGTAAAAAGATAATAGTAGCGAGACAGAAAGCTCCTTTTTAACCCTGATTGTCCTCTGTGTAGGGGAAACTATTTATTGCAAGTAGTCTTTTTTTTTATTATTTTTTTTAATTTTTTTTAGGAAAGGACTGATTTACAAACAAAAGAAAAAAAAGTAAAAGTAGGATTTCTGGTGATCTTCGCTGATATTCCCTTTTCACCAATATCACAGATTTCCCGCAATGTTAACACCACTGGGCACAAAACAGTGTATAGTTTATGAATGGGTCTGCATTCATACAAAGTGACAGATCGATGATTAAGCAATATGCGCTCATACACAGATATGGCTGAATGATTTGCTGTTGTCTGCCCTGAGGACAGGAGGTTGAGAAATACTAAATACAAAACAAGTTACCCGAAGAACAAGTTAGACCACTCTTGGCGAATCTTATACACGAGGAATGCTTAAGAAATCATTTAACTTTTCCTCCAAGAGTTGTCTCATTTATATTTTACAGATCCTTCTAGTAAACCCTATAGTGCTAGAGGGTCAGCAGTTGGTTTGTATTGAGAAGAGAAGTCTTCTCCATGATTTAGATGTGAATTGTGCTTGTGGTTTGGGATCAACAAATAGATTCACTGTTATTGGGCCATCAAATTCAAAAAGCTTCCGTTGTAAGATCAGAGATGCCTTTTGGATAACCCCTAGGGCCTGGTCACCGGGAGTAACACAATAGCTTGTGAAACAACTGGGAAAGAGGTTCATGGTGCTAAACCAGTTCATCGTCTCTACTGGAAGAGGTATTATTGTTAAAGAACATGTTTGGTAAATAAGCTCACTAGGGCTGCAACAAGAGGCAGTTATGGTTGATGGGGTCTTTAGGGTTAATTTAGGGGCATTTATGGTTGATGGGGTCTTTAGGGTTAATTTAGTGGCAGTTATGGTTGATGGGGTCTTTATGGTTAATTTAGGGACAGTTAGGGTTGATAGGATCTTTAGGGTTAATTCAGGGCAGTTATGGTTGATGGGATCTTTAAGATTAATTTAGGGTCAGCTATGGTTAATGGGGTCTTTAGGGTTATTTTAATGCTGAGGACTGAGAGTTAATTTAATTAATTTAATAAGGCTAACTTAAGGTGCAGTTAGAGGTAAAGGGGTGCAGTGCCAACTCCAGAAACAATATGAGGGGGGAGGCACATAAGATACCACAGTCTGGGGGGCATTAATAATTTCCACCATTAAATCATACCACTGAAAAAAACATATATTATGTCAAGTATGATTACTTCTCATCTACAGACAACAAACAAGCCCTCAGAAATCTCATGGTGCTGCCACAACCACAGGGGATTCTGGGTAGGCGCATGCAAATCGTGAACAATTATCACCTTTGCTTCTAGGGTTTCCATCACCTTTACCCACTACATCTTATGTGTATATATATATATATATATATATTTACTCAGAAAGTCCATTGCACACCATTCCAAGATTCCCAAGCCTGGTGCTAGTAACTAGCAGTTTCCATATAGCACTTTCAAGTGTCTTTAAATCAACAATTTTTCTTTATTCAAACAAAGCCAACGTTTCAGTCATTGCTGACTTTCCTCAGGACATATATTTGAAATAAAACAAACACATATTTATAATAAAATAGCTAGAGAACAGTGGCGGAACTACCGGGGTCGCAGGGGTCGCGAATGCGACCGGGCCCCGGCGGCAGGGGGGCCCAAGCCAAGGGGCCGCCCGAAATCGGGCAGGGGCGTCCAACATGCGGCCCGCGGGCCAAATGCGGCCCGTGAGACCTCGAGGTGCGGCCCACGTAAGATCGTCAGCCAGGGCAACCGATCCTATGCGAGCCGCACCTCAAGCCCTGCTACTTACTTGTGGGAGGGTCTTCTGGACTGCACAGAGGAAGCGGAGTTCACGTGACATCCTACTTCCTCTGTGCTTTAGCAGAGAAGGCAGAGGGAGGCCGCACCCCCTGCTGAAGTCTGTTAGCGGCATCGAGGAGCTGCAGTGCAGGTAAGGGGGTGGGGAGGGTGTTTGAATGAGTGTGTGTGATTGAGGGAATGAATCTGTGAATGAATGATTATATGAATAAATGAGTGTGTGTGTGTGTGATAGCATGGATGTGTAAGTGCTGGAACCTAGGCATGATGGGACTGTGATTGCTGTTAGCAATCACACTCCTATCATGCCAAGTCAGCCAGTACATGCTGAAACCTGGCCAGCTGCCCCCCTTGTGTAGTGATGCTGCCAGCAGTATGGGGTCTGCACTTACAGCCACCCTGTACCAGCTGTTAGCAATCACACTCCTATCATGCCAAGTCAGCCCCTGGATTATGCCAAGTCATGCCAAGTCAGCCCCTGGATTATGCCCTTTGTACATGCGCCCCTTTTTCTTTGATTTTTTTACAGATATGATTGGGGTGGGGGGGCCCTTAACAGATTCTCGCACCCGGGCCCTGAGGCGTCTAGTTACGCCCCTGCTAGAGAACTCACCAATCTGAAGTGAGTGGGTGTGTGCTAAAATCGGCGTGTCAATGCCGTTAGTGAGCATGTGTGTGATAACACCGCACATACCCGGAAGTGCAGTGTAGCATTATTGTGTTCCGGTTACTATAGTAACATAGTTTATTCAGTTTGTGCACAATCAGTAATGTTTTAAAGTGATGTGAAATATATTCTGAGGCTCCTGAGAGCTCATTATGTTAAATTTAAAGTGCTATAATGTGCAAACATGATTGGGGATTAACTATGTTAAATATATCTACAAAATGTGATATAGTGGATATAAGTCTATTTACTAGACATACTATCAAAGAGTACTGATAATGTGCAATAAAATGTGCAAACTGCAAATAATGCAAATGGTGGAAATAGCAAATGAGCAAAATGAAAACTAGTCCAAAATTTAAAGTGACAGTACAAGTATGTTCCCAGGTGTTAACCCCTAACAGAAGCATTATATACTTTTATTATTAAAATACATAAATAAATCACATTAAAAACCATGCATGTCTGTAGATGCAGCACTACAAAGGTGCCTGCAAATGCAACATGCAATACCTACTCACTTTAAATCACCATTATTATTAACTGGACAAATCAATGGAATTTCAAAATCCCCAATTCAAATATGCATAGATATAAGGCATGTTTAATAATTTAATGTGTCCATTATTATTGAACATAGTTCCTTATTCATGTATAAATCTAAATTCAACATAAAGACACTATAGTATACAATTTATCTCAGGATTCACGGGTATCTATTGTCTAATATAGTACCAGATACCACAATTAGGCCAAGCAGATCTCTACTGGTATAACTCCATCCATATAACACAAAACATTACACTATATAATTTTGCAGAGTATCCACTAATATCTTCTAAACTTAGCGAAAGAGTTACATATCAGTCACACACAGTGTTCTACTCCCTAAATACCTACTCCAAAAGGCCGCATACAGGCATTAGACACTATCTATATATAATTCGCGAGATAACTCATAAAAAGGATGTATATGTGAGCTTTTCATTCAATCCAAAGGGGGACATTGTCATTCAATGAAAGATCCAGTATGTTTCTCTCTGTAGTAGGTGCCTTCCACGGTCACCCCCTCTTAATGACTCCAGGATGTGGTGAATTGCTATAAACCTGAGGGATGTCAGAGGGTGTTTAAGGTCCAAAAATGTTTTGCCACAGGTTTATCAGACTCCCCATCCCTGTAAGCTACCCTAATACTGGATCTATGACCCCTAATACGCTCACCTAGAATAGTTTCTGTTTTGCCTATATATGCAAGGCCACAGGGACACTATCTTGTAGATCACATACTCAGTGTTGCACGTGATCCGATGTCTGATTTTGTAAACTCTGCCCGTATGTGGGTGTGCAAATGTTTTACCTGGAGTCATATGTCCACATGTGACACATCCTAAACATCTGACACTCGCATTGCTTTTAAATTTACTTCGACCCTCTGAGTAGCTCTCTACCTGGTCAGTCCGTACCAGGAGATCCCTTAGATTATTTTGTCTCTTGTAACTCATTAACGGGGCCTGATGGAATGCCTGAGGCAAAGAAGCGTCACAGGTGAGCATATTCCAGTTCTTCCTAATGCTTTTAGTTAATTGTTGAGATCCAGCATTGTATGTGGTTGTACTTTCGTATGCAGCTTTGTGGCTTTTTCCTTAGCTGCCGTCAAGGTCTAAGTAGTATATCTTCTTGCCGTAAACTTATTGTACATCAACTGTAACTGTTCCTGTTTCTTATCTTCATCCGTATTATTCCTGATCACCCTAATAAATTGTGAACACGGTAAGGATCTTTTCAAATGATTAGGGTGTGCACTTTCGGCATGTAGTAGAGTATTTCTATCCGTTGGCTTACTATACATGGTATACTTTAGTTTATTATTTTAAATCAACAAATCAAGATAATTGATAGTTGATGAACTTATTTGGGCAACAATATAATGTAATGTGCTATGGAATGATACTTTTGTTATTGGACTAACATAATACTTGGTCATTCAACATTGGAAGCCTGAAGCCACAATTAAGTGCAACTAATACTTGAAATACATATTATAGAGTAAATAACACAATATCTTAAGTTTTCCACTAAATGATTTCTGGGCTTTGAAAGTTTTGTCCCCTGAAGTCACTACACATTCAGGAGGGTGTGTTATCTCTGGATAAGTAAAAATGAAATATTTCCTACTGTAAATTAAGTGCCAGGAAACAGATGCCCAAACACACACACCAGGACAGGCTCTGCCACACCGACACCCAGACACACACACCAGGACAGGCTTTGCCACACCGACACCCAGACACACACACACCAGGACAGGCTCTGCCACACCAACTACTAAACACACACCAGGACAGGCTCGGCCACACCAACATCCAGACACATGCACCAGAAAAGGCTCTGTCACACCAACACCCAAACATACACACCAGAACAGGCTCTGCCATACTGACACCCAAACACACACACCAGGACATGCTCTGCCACACCAATACCCATACACACTGATAACCAAAATACACAAACAGCAGGACACAATCTATGACACAGACATCTACACCAGGATGGAATTTCCACACTGCATTGTTGTTGATACTCCCCTTAGTGTTTTTGCCCCTTGTGTATTGATGCATCAACCAGCACCCTTTAGTATAGATTAATGTGGTGCTCCCACACCCTTGTATGATCGCCTCCAGCCACCACTATTTGTATTAATGCCCCCAGTGATGGTGTCACGGAACCGGGTCCATACAGATGACTGCATTGACCCAGCGCGCCCTTTGTGTGCAGGAGTTACGGTGCAGTAGCGGAGTTGGACAGGGCCTGGTGCAGACCAAGACAGGACACGCCCCTGCCGGGGATACAAGACAGGACACGCCCCTGCCGGGGATACAAGACAGGAAACCCCGCTGCCGGGGATACAAGACAGGACACCCCGCTGCCGGGGATACAAGACAGGACACCCCGCTGCCGGGGATACAAGACAGGACACCCCGCTGCCGGGGATACAAGACAGGACACCCCGGTGCTGGGGATACAAGACAGGACACCCCGCTGCCGGGGATACAAGACAGGACACGCCGCTGCCGGGGATACAAGACAGGAAACCCCGCTGCCGGGGATACAAGACAGGACACCCCGCTGCCGGGGATACAAGACAGGACACCCCGCTGCCGGGGATACAAGACAGGACACCCCGCTGCCGGGGATAAAAGACAGGACACCCCGCTGCCAGGGATACAGGTTACATCAGACTGACACACATATATACAGGAACTAGCCTAGGACTATATGATAACTATTGGAGATTACGTCACATGTTATGGCCATAGTATGCTTAGTCCACCACTACGCCAAAGTACTCCAATGACGGTGGGTTCTAACGCTAATCCCTGCCGACAATGGTACGAAATAAACCAAACATGAAACCCAAACACATAACAATAAGAGACATACCTGTTGACTGCAGACTGAGACAAACAGAACACACAGGTGGGGCACACCTTATAAAGGAAACAGAGCTGAAGCAAAGAGCAGAACTAAAAGCAAGGAATGGAAGATCAGGACAGAGCATACGGAAATCCAGGAATGGATTAAAGCAAAACAGAGAAACTGAAGCAAGACAGAAATGCAGCTCTGCAGCCTGGGTAGAACGTGACAGATGGCCCCATAACATATATGCCTTAGACATGCATTTTTAACTACATAACAAGTACTTATCGCTTGAAATTGAAATATGATTTCAAAATAACAGCTGAACTAGCAGTTTCTTTAATATTAGACCCTGCTGCCGATATATGTATTAATATTAGCCCCTGCTGCCCATATATATTACTATTAGCCCCTGCTGCCGATATATATTAATATTAGCCCCTGCTGCCGATATATATTAATTATAGCCCCTGCCGCCGATATAAATGTATAAATATTAGACCCTGCTGCCTATAGCAGGTATAGATCAACACATTAACACACAAACTCAGCTTTGCATGTTTAGATCAATTGAAATTCACTTGTGAGCTCAGCATTGAGAGTATAGATCAAATAAACAGAATCAGACATACAAATCCTGCAGGTATACAATTATAAAATATAAAATCCCCTAAATTACAGGCATAGATCACAGGCTGCACACCCCAAAGCCAACCCAAATTATATTACCAATCTTTGTCACTAAACAGCTTCCTGTAGTCACAGTGGCGTCGCTACAGGGGGGCAAGAAGGGGCAATTTCCCCCCCTAGGTTATTCCTTGCCCCCCCTGATGCCCCCCCGCCGAATATGGAACCACTCAATGGACTGCCCAGGACAGTCCCGCAATGGGATTTTAAGTCCCGGGCAGCCTCAAACGCTTTTTTTTTACGCCGAGGAGAGAGGGGGTGCCTACCAACCGCTGGGCCCCCCTAAGTCTCCTTCACGAGGCCTCTACCTCCGTCGCAGTGCCGCTGTTTCATGTTGAGTGCCGGAATATGACATCATATCTGATGCTCAGCAGTGAAGCAGCCCGCGCCGCGGCAGAGCAGGAAGCCGGCCACAGGACTTAAAGGTGAGTGAACTATAAAGGGGGAGAGGGTAGATAGTGAGTAGGGAAAGAGGAGGGAGAGGGGTTAGAAAGTGATAAGGGAGGCAGAAGGGGTAGAAAGTGATAAGGGAGGGAGAAGGGGTAGAAAGTGATAAGGGAGGGAGAGGGGGTAGAAAGTGATAAGGGAGGGATGAATGTGGATGAATTGTCTGAATAAGGGAGAGCATGAGTTAATATGTGGATGAATTGTCTGAATGAGGGAGAGCATGAGTTAATATGTGGATGAATTGTCTGAATGAGGGAGAGCATGAGTTAATGTGTGGATGAATTGTCTTAATGAAGGAGAGCATGAGTTAATATGTGGATGAATTGTCTGAATGAGGGAGAGCATGAATTAATATGTGGATGAGTTGTCTGATTGAGGGAGAGCATGAGTTAATATGTGGATGAATTGTCTGAATGAGGGAGAGCATGTGTTAATATGTGGATGAATTGTCTGAATGAGGGAGAGCATGAGTTAATATGTGGATGAAATGTCTGAATGAGGGAGAGCATGAGTTAATATGTGGATGCGTTGTCTGAATGAGGGAGAGTATGAGTTAATATGTGGATGAATTGTCTGAATGAGGGAGAGCATGAGATAATATGTGGATGAATTGTCTGAATGAGGGAGAGCATGAGATAATATGTGGATTAATTGTCTGAATAAGGCAGACCAAAAGTTAATGTGTGGATGAATTGTCTGAATGAGGGACAGCACGAGTTAATGTTTGGATGAATTGTCTGAATGAGGGAGAGCATGAGTTAATATGTGGATGCGTTGTCTGAATGAGGGAGAGCATGAGTTAATATGTGGATGAATTGTCTGAATGAGGGAGAGCATGAGTTAATGTGTGGATGAATTGTCTGAATGAGGGAGAGCATGAGTTCATGAGTATGTGTGTATCATAGATGTATAATTGTGGAAGGGCAAAGATGGCACTAGCAGGGTGTTTATGGGACAAAGATGGCACAGGCCAGGCTGTTTGGGGACAAAGTTGACTTGTGATGGGCTATTTGGGGACAAAGATGGCAAATCTTATGTGTGTTATCTGTGTGCTGGCCAGGTTCTATGTGGGCAGTGAGGACACCAGAGCTGACTTTGAGGTGTGCAACCTGTGATCTAGGCCTGTAATTTAGGGGGGTTTAAATATACCTTTAATGTGAATTTCATGTGAATTCCAATTGATCTATACCTGCAAAGCAGGGTTTGTGTGTTATTCTGTAGATCCATATCTGCAATGTTGTTTCCATGTATGTACAATGTTGTTTCCATACATTATTTATGTATACCTGCAAATACAGGGTTTGTATGTCTTGTTCAGTTGATTAATATCTGCAATGTTGTTTCCATGTATGTATTTGATCTATACCTGCAATGCTACGTTTCATATGTTATTATTGTATACCTGCAAATACAGGATTTGTATGTCTGATTCTGTTTATTTGATATATACCTTAAGTGCTGAGATCACAAGAGAATTTCAATTGATCTATACATGCAAAGCTGGGTTTGTGTGTTAATGTGTTGATCTATACCTGCTATAGTATTAGCTGTACTAAATTGTGGCTTCATGCTTCCCATGTTGAATGATCAAGTATTATGTTAGTCCAATAACAAAAGTATCATTCCATAGCACATTACTTTTGGCATAATATATATATTATGTATGTATGTTTTTTCAGTGGTATGATTTAATAGTGGACATTTTTAATGCCCCCCCCCCAGTTTGACTGTGGTATCTTGTGTGCCCCCCCCTATATATTGTGTCTAGAGTCGCCACTGTGTAGTCGTCTTTGTCCCCAGTTTTCTATAGCCATCTTTGTCAGTAAACACTGTGTTACTACCATCACATAGCTGGTGCGCCATCACCCTACCATTTAGAGTTCACACAAGAAAACACAACAAAACAATTACACATAGAAAGCTCAGTTGGACATAAGGCAATGGATTCAACATGGTTTTGTGTTAATAGCTTCATTCTACATTATCTTATTATTCACAATGGTTACATAGTTGAGTTCTTGCATTTTTCCAGCATACCTGATATAGAGACATAAAAGATTATGGGTAGCTATTTAGTGACAAAGATGGCTACGAGAAACTGGGCATAGAGTTTCTCACCAGTTTCCCATAGCCATCTTTCTCCCAGCCTCCCATTGCCAACCATGCCCCAGTTTGTCAAATTACCTTACCTATATAAGGCAAATGTGGGGAGGGCAGAGTGGCATATCTGGGGGTATGTGGCATATCTGGGGGGATGTGGCATATCTGGGGGTATAAGGCATATCTGGGAGGCAGTGTGGCAAGCCTGGGCTCAAATGTGCATAACTGGGGCAGGTTGGGAAATAAAAACAAGAAATGCATGTTTTTTTTTTATTCTGTAGTTTGTTTTTAACATCCTGTTTGTTTATTAAATTATTTTAAAAAAATGAAAGATTTACATTTATTTTTTTATCCGATTAATCAATTAATCGAAAAAATAACCGGCCAACTAATCGATTATGAAAATAAGCCATAGTTGTAGCCCTAAAGCTATGGGGAACTTTCCTCGCTTTTATCTCTTCCCTTGAAATGTGAATTTAAAAAACTGAAAGGGATTGTCTAGAATTTATAAACTCTCTTGGAAAATTGACTTAATTGTCGACAGTCCCTACAAAACAGGCGTGCCATGTTACATTTAGAGTGCCAATATATGACATGGACATCTTCTGCATGTCCCCCACATGTCTCAGAAGCTCATGTTTTGCCCCTGACATGTGTCATACCTACTTTGGGGACCATTTTCCAAGCCAACAGCTCCTTCTCCATTCTAGGTGCTCTAGACCGGCACCTGAGTTGACAATACCCCGAAGGATGGTCATGTCTGGAAAAGCACTTCAAATTGGCAAAGGGGCAAAGTGTTGTCTTTGTAGCTAAAGGCATGGCAACAGTGGCGTCGCTACAGGGGGGCAAGGGGGGGGCAATTGCCCCCCCTAGGTTAATCCTTGCCCCCCCTGTTGCCCCCCTGCCGAATTTGGAATAAAGTCGCAATGCGACTTTAAATCCCGTCTTTTTTTAAAATTTATTTATTTATGTTTTTTAAAGTGGAGGAGAGAGAGGGTGTGGCCCGCGTAAGATCAGCAGCCAGGGCAACCGATCTTACTTGGGCCGCACCTCGAGCCCTGCTACTTACCTGTGGGAGGGTCTTCTGTGCTGACTGTACTGAGGAAGCGGAAGCTAGCAGAGAACGCAGAGGGAGGCCGCGCCCCCTGCTGAAGTCTGTGAGCGGCATCGAGGAGCTGCAGTGCAGGTAAGGGGGTGGGGAGGGTGTTTGAATGAGTATGGGTGATTGAGGGAATGAATCTGCGAATGAATGAGTATATGAATGAATGTGTGTGTGTGTGATAGCATGGATGTGTAAGTGCTGGAACCTAGGCATGATGGGACTGGGATTTCTGTGATTGCTGATCTATACCTGCTATCCGCAACTGGGGCTAATATTAATATATATATGTGCAGCAGGGGCATCAATACACAAGGGGCAAAAACACTAAGGGGGGTATAAACGACAATGCAGTGTGAAAAATCCATCCTGATGTAGACGTCTGTGATGTAGATTGTGTCCTGCTGTTTGTGTGTTTTTGGTTATCAGTGTAGCAGAGCCTGTCCTCGGGTGTGTGTGTGTATAGGTGTTGGTGTGGCAGAGCCTGTGCTGGTGTGTGTTTGGGTGTTGGTGTGGCAGAGCCTCTCCTGGTGTGTGTGTTCAGTTGTCAGTGTGGCAGAGCCTGTCCTAGGGTGTGTGTTTGGGTGTCAGTGTGTCAGAGCCTGTCCTGGTGTGTGTGTGTTTGGATGTGGGTGTGGCAGAGCCTGTCCTGATGTGTGTGGGTGTCGGTGTGGCCGAGCCTGTCCTGGTGTGTGTGTGTGTGTTTGGTTGTTGGTGTGGCAGAGCCTGTCCTGATGTGTGTGTCTGGGTGTTGGTGTGACAAAGCCTGTGTTGGTGTGTGTGTTTGGTCATCTGTTTCCTGGCACTTAACTTAGGAATTATTTAATTTATATTTATCCAGAGATAAAATGCCCTCCTGAAGTTGTAGTGACTTCAGGGGACAAAACGTTCAAGGCCCTGAAATCATTTAGTGGAAAAGTTATTTATTGTGTTATAATATTTATTTCAAGGGTTAGTCGCACTCAATTGTGGCTTCAGGCTTCCCATGTTGAATGATCAAGTATTATTTTAGCCCAATAACAAAAGTATAATTCCATAGCACATTACTTTTGGAAATTATGAATGCCCCCCCCCAGTTTGACTGTGGTATCTTGTGTGCCCCCCTATATATTGTTTCTAGAGTCGCCACTGCATGGCAAAGGGCTTAGAATTTACAGAGACCTTTATACTACTTTATGTGATGTGGATAGCTTTTTAGAGCTATATGAAAGAGGGACATTGATTTTTTCTCCCAAAGCATTACTTTTCTTTATAAAGCGCCGGCAGGTTTCACAGTGCTGTTACAGTCACTAGAAAAATTTATAAACACATACAATAACAAACTGGTGCAAATGAGAAGAGGATGCTGCTCTTGCGAGCTTACAATCTAGTCGGTGTTTGAGGGGGAAGTGAGACAATAGGAGAGGACGGCTTGGATGGGGATGAGTTGATTCGGTTCCGATGATGTGTTGAAGCTGTTGATTGTTCAGATGACTGTGATTAGAATGATGGTTCGGAGTACTGAGAAGGAATGTTGTACGCTTCCCTGAACAGGTGGGTTTTCAGAGAGATTTTGAAAGTTGTGTACGAGACAGAAAGTCTGATGGAACGGGGAAGGGAATTCCACAGGAGGGGTTCGGCGCGGGTGAAATCCTGAATACGGGAGTGGGAAGAGCCACGGGTCGCGAAAGGAGCGAAGGGGGCAGGTAGGGATGTATTTGGATAAGAGGATAGAGATGTAAAGTGGTGCAGAGTTGTTGAGGGCTCTTTAGGTCAGAAGTTTAAATTTGATTCTCGAGGATATGGGGAGCCAATGAAGTGATTGGCATAGTGGGGCAGTGGATGAGGAACTGAGACAGAGAAAAATGAATCTGGCTGCAGTGTTGAGGATGGATTGAAGCGGTGACAGGCTGAAGAGGGGGAGACGGGTTAGTAGGTAGTTGCAATAATCCAGGTGGGATATCACAACGGAGAGGATTAGTAACTTTGTGGTTTCTTGTGTGAGGAAAGGGCGGATTCGGGAGATGTTTCTCAGGTGGAGGTGGCAGGATTTGGTGAGTGACTGGATGTGAGGGATGAAGGAGAGAGCAGAGTCAAGGGTGACACCAAGGCAGCGAACCTGGTCTGTTGGTTGGATAGTGGAGTTGTCAACAGTAATAGAGATCAGTCAGGAAAAGTGGACAGAGCTGATGGTGGGATTACCATGAGTTCGGTCTTAGAGATGTTGAGCATGTTGATGCAATTCCTGATAGACAGTCAGTTAGGCGAGTTAGAAGAGAAGGGGAAAAGTCAGGAGCAGAAATATAGATCAGGGTATCATCTGCATATAGGTGGTACTGAAAACTAAAGGAAGAAATAAGTTGTCCGAGGGAAGAAGTGTAGATGGCCGAAAGACAGCTTGTCCTTCTGAAGAAGTGTGCTTGGAAGTTATTGTGGAGACTGACATAATGAAGCAGACCCAAATATCAGACAGACAAATCTTGTATCTTATAAAAGCTCATTGGAGGGCATTTGTTTAACTAGGAGCTTGGGGAAGGGTTTTGCCTTCCCGTTGACTTTAATTTATTATTAAGGTCAGCTTCTCTTGTGTGTTAATATTCATAGTAAATTATAACTATTATCTTCCTCTGTTCTGGTTCTGTATGATGCACCATTAATGCGGGAAGAACAACAGCCATTCCGGCATAATGTATAGTGAAACTGGTGAGACAACTCAATCTATTATGCAGAAGAAGCCAAGCTCCACCGGCAACACAAGTTCACTGCCAATGATCCCTTCTATACGTATAGGATGTGAGATGTTCATAGTGAGAAAGTAGACAATTATTATTGAGCTTTGTGTTTTATGGAACTATTTAGCACATTCACAATTTAGTATATGGCAAATTCCAGGCTTCGATGATCAATGTACTAAATTATTACTACTGATTGCTAACTTGAAGTGGTGAAGTTCTCCCAAAAATGAGGATGGGTCCTAAAATCAAACGCCTCTCTGAGCATGTATAGCTAGTATCAGGTAATATAGTCATTTCACTGATATAACTCCATCAAGTTCAACAAGGATTTTTATTAGAGATTATTTTTATGACTTGGCTTAACATGCAGGACCTATGGGCTGCCGCTGCGTGAAAGTCAAACCCACAGAGCAAGATTCAGAATTAGGACAACATCCAGATTTTGAAATCTAAATATTGGGCACACGTCTCATTTTGTTGCTTCTTCAACTCCTTTAAATAGTTTTTGGGCACTTGATCAGTGGAATGAGCCACAAAAACCACTTGGTAAGTCGTAATTGTGCATAGCGGAGGTATAACGAGTACACATACACGCAACACCAAATACATTATCACTTTATAAACAAACATTTAATTAGTGCAAGCACAACCGCCATTTCCAGTGGGTAGAAATACCCAGTTATGTAGTTCAGCAACAGCTGTAATATTATTCAGCCCTTCGTATATTAATATATGTATAAAGAGAATATCTGCACCTAGAAAGTGGGAAATAGCAGACTGAAATGTCTGCTGATGTATACATTAATAAATACTGATAAATATATATCTATAGATATATAATATTATATATGTGAAATCCTGGGATCCTGCATTGTGTATCCACTGGCTAGACATGCATATAAATGCCGCTTGCTGGGACTGTTTATGCCGCCGTGCTGTAAAATTATACATATGTTTTTTAAAAAAAGAACTTGGTGTGCCCAAAAATATTTAAAAACAAACCTAAAGGGCACCAGTGTTTTCTTCTGTTAACAGCATATGTTAGATTTTACAACTTGATTGTGTAAACAGCTTGACACTTTAGTGTCATGCGTTTGTGTTATATGGACACCCTATTAATCAGGCAGTATTTCTTGGGTTTGGCTTGCGTCCGTTCATTTAAAAATGTCATATCGTATACAACTGTTTGCCTCACACAAACAAAATACACATTTATATACGCACTAACCAGTCCTAACCAAAATACATATAATAAAAGGGAACAAAGAAACCCTATCAACTCCAGATAGAAAATATAAAAAATATTCCCTTAATCTGCAAACACAGCACAGGCTACTGCGCACCTAAAGAAGAGTAGCCAGACCATAACATTTCAGTAGTCAGCCGGTGCCTTTCTACATCGCAAAAGAAAGACATTAATGCCCCTGCTTGATTCTCTTACAAGATAATGTAAAGTATTGTTTCCATGTCCATCACAAGTACACCCTATAGATTGTAACCCTCCTCACCTGTTGTCTCTGTTAGTCAATTTGTTATATTACATGCTACTTGGTATGTCTTGTCTACCCATTGTACAGCGCTACGGAATTTGATGGCGCTATATAAAACAGTAAATAATAATAAATAATAAGTACACGTCTTATTTATGCATTCCTATTTATTAATCTATTAGCCTATACTTATAACTAAATGCTGACGTGATCTGCAGTTTCTGCTGCAAAGAGATGGCTCCATCTGATGTAAATCTGATGTATTTCTGCTCCGGGAGCGCTTTAGATATAACGGGTCTTCCTGTCAGCTTTGCTGATTTATTCAGCTACGTTTGGAGCGATTTGTTTCACGGCCCTATTTTAGATGGTCTTGGATGTAGGGTTCTTGTTCTTAGAAAGATGTTTAGAAATCCACTCGAGATAATACTGGGTGGCGGAGTAAACTCCAGGGCTTTTCTCCTGGGCACAGCCGGAGCCCCAGCTGGTTATGCCGACCACAGTATAGAACTTAGCTTTGCTCTTTTTGCACATTAAAGGTCCTCCACTGTCACCCTGCGAAAAACAAAGAAAAGAAAACATTCCTGAATAAAGACTTTCAATAACTACAATGCTTTAACTGGGTCTCACTGTCTTTGCTTTTCCTTCTTGTATTTCACCTTTCCTCTTTCTGAAATGTTCTCTGTCAGCTGTTCCTGGACACAGTGTTACAGAACAAGTACTGTCCAGGACGCTTAAAACTATAACAATCCTCACCCATCATCACCCATGCCCAGAGAAAAAAAGATATGCGTACCTGGCAACTATCGATGCCTCCCTGCTCATATCCAGCGCACAGGTTGTAGTCACCCACTGCTCCGTTGTACCAGGTTGGGCGGTTGCAACGGTCAACTGGAATTAAATTCACTGGGGCTTCTTGAAGGACATCTGATGTTTCTGAGGCTGAAGAGAAAAAGAGTATATTAAACATAGGACCACCATCAGAAATCTTGTGGCCCAGTAAAAACCTAAAACATGGCCCCTATCCCATACAATGCTTCTCACACCACCCTCACAATGAGGCCACCAGGCCCCAGAGCTTGCACTGGGACCACCAGACCCCAGTGTCCAGAAAGGCTCAAACCCACAAAGGAAAACTCCAAACACCAGTCAGGAGGCAAGTAGCAAACCCTATCTATAGGTAAAAAAAAACCTAGGATAAAGCTTACATCCTTCTTTGAGGACACCCCAGCCAGCGACGTAGCAGTCATCCAGTTTGTCCACAATGGCGTGTTTGGCAGGAAGGCAGGCAGGCTGAGTGTAGTCATCAAATCTGATGGGCTGATTGAGCCGGAGCAAAGCAATGTCATCACGCTTAGTATCCGGGTCGTATGTCTCATGTTCGATCTTCTCTTTTATCATTCTGATCTGAGCATGTGCCCCCATGTCTGAGAGTTGGTTGGCCCCAAACACGAGTCTCCAGCCATAATATTCGCTGAATAAACCAAAATACAAGTTATTAGTGATCTTTTATTCTTGGGCATTAATAAATACCATATTGACCCCAAAGTCTCAATAGGACAAGCCCCTCATGAGCTCAATGTGGTTATGTGAACGGTTAAATCTTTAATTTAATCTCTAATTAATATCCTGGGAGGACAAACAAAGGAATGCACTAGACCACTAATTCCAAATGGTATATCGCCTTGTGCTCTATTTTCACTGGTCTGCAATACCCACAAAGGCCAGCAGTCTCCTAAACTGACCCAATTCTGCATTCATTCTCCCATAAAACAATTAAAGTACTTACTCGCCAACATCCCGGAAACAATGGGCAGCTGTCAGAACCCATAAATTACTAAGGACGAAACCTCCGCATACGTGGGAATACTCATCGTCCCTGTACTCCTGGATGCTGACAATCCAGGGCCAGTTACCAGGCTCCGCATCCTTTCCTCCCACCACGCGGGAGCCACGGAAATCCTCCGCTAGGGGTCTGTCTCCACAGACTCTGCTGATTTTTTCAGCTACAGTTGGAGCGATTTGTTTCTCGGCCCTCTTTTTCATGGTCTCGGATTCAGGGTTCTTGTTCTTAGAAAGATGTTTAGAAATCCACTCGAGATAATACTGGGTGGCGGAGTAAACTCCAGGGCTTTTCTCCTGGGCACAGCCGGAGCCCCAGCTGGTTATGCCGACCACAGTATAGAACTTAGCTTTGCTCTTTTTGCACATTAAAGGTCCTCCACTGTCACCCTGCGAAAAACAAAGAAAAGAAAACATTCCTGAATAAAGACTTTCAATAACTACAATGCTTTAACTGGGTCTCGCTGTCTTTGCTTTTCCTTCTTGTATTTCACCTTTCCTCTTTCTGAAATGTTCTCTGTCAGCTGTTCCTGGACACAGTGTTACAGAACAAGTACTGTCCAGGACGCTTAAAACTATAACAATCCTCACCCATCATCACCCATGCCCAGAGAAAAAAAGATATGCGTACCTGGCAACTATCGATGCCTCCCTGCTCATATCCAGCGCACAGGTTGTAGTCACCCACTGCTCCGTTGTACCAGGTTGGGCGGTTGCAACGGTCAACTGGAATTAAATTCACTGGGGCTTCTTGAAGGACATCTGATGTTTCTGAGGCTAAAGAAAAAAAGAGTATATTAAACATAGGACCACCATCAGAAATCCTGTGGCCCAGTAAAAACCTAAAACATGGCCCCTAACCCATACAATGCTACTCACACCACCCTCACAATGAGGCCACCAAGCCCTAGAGTTTGCCTTGGGGCCACCAGACCCCAGTATCCAGAAAGGCTCAATGCCCACAAGGGAAAACTCCAAACACCAGTCAGGAGGCAAGTAGCAAACCCTATCTATAGGTAAAAAACCTAGGATAAAGCTTACATCCTTCTTTGAGGACACCCCAGCCAGCGACGTAGCAGTCATCCAGTTTGTCCACAATGGCGTGTTTGGCAGGAAGGCAGGCAGGCTGAGTGTAGTCATCAAATTTGATGGATTGATTGAGCCGGAGCAAGGCGATGTCATCACGCTTAGTATGCGGGTCGTACGTCTCATGTTCGATCTTCTCTTTTATGATTCTGATCTGAACATGTGCCCCCATGTCTGAGAGTTGGTTTGCCCCAAACACGAGTCTCCAGCCATAATATTCACTGAATAAACCAAAATACAAGTTATTAGTGATCTTTTATTCTTGGGCATTAATAAATACCATACTGACCCCAACATCTCAATAGGACAAGCCCCTCATGAGCTCAATGTGGTTATGTGAACGGTTAAATTTTTAATTTAATATCTAATTAATATCCTGGGAGGACAAACAAAGGAATGCACTAGACCACTAATTCCAAATGGTATATCGCCTTGTGCTCTATTTTCACTGGTCTGCAATACCCACAAAGGCCAGCAGTCTCCTAAACTGACCCAATT
>NC_071096.1:11565496-11602996 GCF_027358695.1 Spea bombifrons
CTGATGCCTCAACTAGCACCCTTTTAGTATAGATTAATGTGGTGCTCCCACATCCTTGTATGATCGCCTCCAGCCACCACTATTTGTATTAATGCCCCCAGTGATGGTGTCACGGAACTGGGTCAATACAGATGACCGCACTCACCCGGGCGTTGAGCACCTAGGGTTGTGCAGCCACATACCAGCACCCTGACTGAAATGAAGTGATATCCTGCAGGCACCCTGGAACAAGCATGAGACATAGCACTAGACTCACGTGCAGGATGCTGCAGGCTGGGAGTATGGAAGCTAAACAAAAGATATAACAGAAACATAACAAGCAAGGGGGACAGAGCGAGCAAGATACAGAGAGACCAAGCAAGACAGGACACCCCGCTGCCGGGGATACAAGACAGGACACCACGCTGCTGGGGATACAAGACAGGACACCCCGCTGCCGAGGATACAAGACAGGACATCCCGCTGCCGGGGATACAGGTTACATCAGACTGACACACATATACACAGGAACTTGCCTAGGACTGTATGATAACTATTGGAGATTCCGTCACATGTTACGGCCATAGTATGCTTAGCCCACCACTACGCCAAAGTACTCCAATGACAGTGGGTCCTAAAGCTAATCCCTGCTGACCACGGTACGAAACAAAACAAACATGAAACCCAAACACATAACAATAAGAGACATACCTATAGACTGCAGACTGAAACAAACAGAACACACCGGTGGGGCACACCTTATAAAGGAAACAGAGCTGAAGCAAAGAGCAGAACTAAAAGCAAGGAATGGAAGATCAGGACAGAGCATACGGAAATCCAGGAATGGATTAAAGCACAACAGAGAAACTGAAGCAAGACAGATATGCAGCTCTGCAGCCTGGGTAGAACGTGACAGATGGCCCCATCACATATATGCCTTAGACATGCATTTTTAACTACATAACAATTACTTATCACTTGAAATTGAAATATGATTTTAAAATAACAGCTGAACTGGCAGTTTCTTTAATATTAGACCCTGCTGCCGATATATGTATTAATATTAGCCCCTGCTGCCCATATACAATGTTCCCTCTAATGTTTCTTAGGTGGTGTGCGCAGAAAATTTCTCTTGTGCAAAAATTTTCCCAGAGACAAAATTTTGTGCGCACAAAATGCTTCTGCAAATGTTAAATTTCAATTGCTATTCTATATTTTTGGTATAGCTCGCTCATGGTTAATAACACTACATTATAGTGTGATAATGTAGTATTAGTTACACAACAGTATTACTTACTGTAATGTTTTTTTAAAGGTGAAATTCTCACTGCATAAGTAAATTATGAGCGAATCACGAGCGGAGGCTCCAGGCCGCATAAAGGATAAAAAAAAAATTGGGAAAAACTTGTCCGCAGGGGCATACCTAGAGTATTAGGCACCTGGGGTGGATCCCACACACACTTTAAAACTGCATAGCTTCTATCATTAGGCAAACATTGACAGGGGTACAGCATAACTGTTATCATTATTTACTAAGGCAGACATTGACGGTGGTACAGCATAACTGCTAACACTATATAGTGAGGCAAACATTGACAGTGGTACAGCATAACTGCTATCACCATATACTGAGGCAAACATTGACGGTGGTACAGCATAACTGCTATCATTATATACTGAGGCAAACACTGACAGTGGTATAGCAGAACATCTATCACTATATACTGAGGCACGCACTGATGGTGGTACAGCATAACACCTATCATTATATACAGAGGTACACATTGACCATGGTACAACATAACACCTATCACTATACATTGACAATAATGCAGCATAACCCCAGTAACTATATACTAAGCCAAACATTGATGTGGTGTAGGCCTACCACTTTAGTGTCTGGCCTAGTATCTATCTATCTATCTATCTATCTATCTATCTATCTATATATATATATATAAATATATATATATATTTACTATATATATCTATATAGGGGTGCACCGAAATGAAAATTCTGGACCTGAAAATTTAGCATTCGCTTGACTGAAACCGAAAATGACCCCCCACACCTTGAAAAACAAAAACAAAAAAAACCACTTTTATTAAAAGTAACACACCAAAATTAGACAAAAAAATCAATAACAATATATATATATATATATATATATATATATATAATTAAAAGCAATCACACTCCTATCATGCCCAGGTTGTAGCATGTACTGGTTGCTTGGGCATGATAGGAGTGGGATTGCTGTTAGCAATCATATATATATATATATTAATATTGTTATCGAATTTTTCTGTCCAATTTTGGTGTGTTACTTATAAGGCTGAAACAACTAATCAATAAAATCCCTAATAATCGATAATGAAAATCGTTGTCAACGAAATGTCAAGCAAATGCTCTGAAAAACTCCTCTCCTTATATAATCCGACCTCAAACAGAGTTCGGATTATAACACTAGAATCCAGATCCCCCGCAACGCTGCAGGGGACCTGGATTCCCCTCACTGTCGGCCGGTGGGTGTCCGTGTGATGCGCACAGACAACTTCCGTCTCTCCCCTCCACTTCCATACACCCCTCTGACTCCTCCCCCCTCCCATACACCGCTCTGCCTCTCTCCCGACTCCCTGGTGTTTTGTGAACCTCCATTGCTGACAGGCACTTTCACTGCAGCTTCATAGAAGGGGATATAAGGTATATCGATATTAGGCATATCAGGGGTGCATAGAACATATCTGGGGGTAAAAGGTATATCAGAGGGCTCAGTTGCATATCACTGGCATATAAGGCATATCAGGGGCACAGTGGCATATCAGGGGGCACAGTGGAATCTCTGGCATATAAGAGGTATAAGGCATATATGGGGCAGAGTGGCAAGCTGGGGGTCAGATGTGCATAACTGGGGGCAGTTTGGTAAATAAAAGAAAATATAAACAAGGCTTTTTTCTCATAGTTTTTATTAAATAGGAAAAATAGTTAACATATGAATTAATATTTACTAATATCTTTGTATTAAAACCTAGTTTGAGAAACACTGTGTTTGGGTTCTTGTAGCTTTTATTATTATGTCAGTAAAATAAGAAAGTGAATAGAGAGAGGCCATTGCAATAAAGAGATGAAAGTGTAAATTGTACGTTTTTTGTTACATTATTTTAAATTTAAAAAAAATTGCATTTTTTTATCCGATTAATCGATTAATCGAAAAAATAATCGGCCAACTAATCGATTATTAAAATAATCGTTAGTTGCAGCCCTAGTTACTTACTTTTAATAAAGGTGTGGTTAACACACCAAAATTGGACAAAAAAATATATAATTGCTAACAGCAATCCTATCATGCTCAGGCAGCCAGTACATTCTGGAACCTGAGCATGATAGGAATATGATTACAGCCTCCCTATGCCATGCTACTGGTTGTGCGCACAATTTTTGTTCGTGCGCACTCCCTCTGAAAGCTATGTGCGTGCGCACAAGCGCACAGCTTAGAGGGAACACTGCCCATATATATATATTACTATTCGCCCCTGCTGCCGATATATATTAATATTAGCCCCCGCTGCCGATATATATTAATTATACCCCCTGCCGCCGATATAGATGTATAAATATTAAACCCTGCTGCCTATAGCAGGTATAGATCAACACATTAAAACACAAACTCAGCTTTGCCTGTTTAGATCAATTGAAATTCACTTGTGAACTCAGCATTGAGGGTATAGATCAAATAAACAGAATCAGACATACAAATCCTCCAGGTATACAATATTCCAGGTATTATATTACTGTAACGATTCGACGAGAGACGGGTCCCGTTTGCAGAATGGTGGGATAACAGGAAGGGTAGTAGCAGGAGGAATAGTGGGACAACAGCAGGAAAGTTCCAATAGCATAAACAGGTCACAGTCCAAGGTCGAGGCAGGCAGCAAACAGGCAAAGTCCAAAAAGCAATCCAAAGTCAATCCAGGCAGCGATCAGAGAGTAGTCAGGAACAAAGCAGGAGTCAGGAAACCAGTAAATCAGAATATAACACACTGAGACAGCGATAGCGTTTGTATCACACAAGGGCTCAGATTAGAGTGAGCAGGGGGTTTAAATTTGGTGCCATACAGCTGCAGGCAATAATCAGCCAATCAGATAAAAAGCGGGAGGACCTGCCCCCTAGCATGACGTGCGCAGTTGCCGCCATGACAGTGTGCACTTGTGCGCAGCTCCAGTGCATCGAGGATGGCAGCAGAACCCTTCCAGGACCCCCCGGCAGGAGAGACAGACGCCAGGACGGCCGAGGACGGCGAAGAGGGCGATCCACGACAGCGAGCATGGCTGGAGGACCCGACGGCGGGCACCCTCGAGGATGCCCCCACCCGAGGGAGCGGGACGTGAGATGACCGGGCGGCAGCAGCGGAGCCCCCTGGACAGACCCGCCGGCGAAAGGTGACAATTACCCATCTTTGTCACTAAACAGCTCCTGTAGTCACAGTGATGTTGCTACAGGGGGGGCAATTGCCCCCCCTAGGTTATTCGTTGCCCCCCCTGTCCCCCCCCACACCGAATTTTGGAACCCAATGGATTTCCCAGGACAGTCCCGCAGTGGGACTTTAAGTTCCGGGCAGACTCAAACGCTTTTTTTTGATGCGGAGGAGAGAGGGAGTGACTAGCAACCGCTCGGCCCCCCTTAGTCTCCTTCATGAGGCCTCTACCTCTGTCGCGGTGCCGCCGTTTCATGTTGAGTGCCGGAATATGACATCATATCTGATGCTCAGCAGTGAAGCAGCGCGCGCTGCGACAGAGCAGGAAGATGGAAGCCGGCCACAGGACTTAAAGGTGAGTGAACTATAAAGGGGGAGAGGGTAGATAGTGAGTAGGGAAAGAGGAGGGAGAAGGGTTAGAAAGTGATAAGGGAGGGAGAAAGGGTAGAAAGTGATAGGGAGGGAGAGGGGGTAGAAAGTGATAAGGGAGGGATGAATGTGGATGAATTGTCTAAATGGGGGAGAGCATGAGTTAAAATGTGGATGAGTTGTCTGAATGAGGGAGAGCATGAGCTAATATGTGGATGAGTTGTCTGAATGAGGGAGAGCATGAGTTAATATGTGGATGAATTGTCTGAATGAGGGAGAGCATGAGTTAATATGTGGATGAGTTGTGTGAATGAGGGAGAACATGAGTTAATATGTGGATGAATTGTCTGAATGAGGGAGAGCATGAGTTAATATGTGGATGAGTTGTCTGAATGACGGAGAGCATGAGTTAATATGTGGATGCGTTGTCTGAATGGGGGAGAGCATGAGTTAATATGTGGATTAATTGTCTGAATGAGGGAGAGCATGAGTTAATATGTGGATGATTTGTCTGAATGAAGGAGAGCATGAGTTAATGTGTGGATGAATTGTCTGAGTGAGGGAGAGCATGAGTTAATATTTGGATGAATTGTCTGAGTGAGGGAGAGCATGAGTTAATATGTGGATGAGTTGTATGAATGAGGGAGAGCATGAGCTAATATGTGGATGAATTGTCTGAATGAGGGAGAGCATGAGTTAATATGTGGATGAATTGTCTGAATGAGGGAGCGCATGAGTTAATATGTGGATGAGTTGTGTGAATGAGGGAGAGCATGAGTTAATATGTGGATGAATGATCTGAATGAGGGAGAGCATGAGTTAATATGTGGATGTGTTGTCTGAATGAGGGAGAGCATGAGTTAACATGTGGATGAATTGTCTGAATGAGGGAGAGCATGAGTTAATATGTGGATGAATTGTCTGTATGAAGGAGAGCATGAGTTAATATGTGGATGAATTGTCTGAATGAGGGAGACCATGAGTTAATGTGTGGATGAATTGTCTGAATGAGGGAGACCATGAGTTAATGTGTGGATGAATTGTCTGAATGAGGGAGAGCATGAGTTAATATGTGGATGAATTGTCTGAATGAGGGAGAGCATGAGTTAATATGTGGATAAATTGTCTGAATGAGGGAGACCATGAGTTAATATGTGGATGAATTGTCTGAATGAGGGAGAGCATGAGTTAATATGTGAATGAATTGTCTGAGTGAGGGAGAGCATGAGTTAATGTGTGGATGAATTGTCTGAATGAGGGAGAACATGAGTTAATATGTGGATGAATTGTCTGAATGAGGGAGAGCATGCGTTAATATGTGGATGAATTGTCTGAATGAGGGAGAGCATGGGTTTTTGTGTAGATGAATTGTTTGAATGAGGGAGAGCATGAGTTAATATGTGGATGTGTTGTCTGAATGAGGGAGAGCATGAGTTAATATGTGGATGTGTTGTCTGAATGAGGGAGAGCATGAGTTAATATGTGGATGAATTGTCTGTATGAAGGAGAGCATGAGTTAATATCTGGATGAATTGTCTGAATGAGGGAGAGCATGAGTTAATATGTGGATGAATTGTCTGAATGAGGGAGAGCATGAGTTTTTGTGTAGATGAATTGAATGAGGGAGAGCATGAGTTAATATGTGGATGAATTGTCTGAATGAGGGAGACCATGAGTTAATATGTGGATGAATTGTCTGAATGAGGGAGAGCATGAGTTAATGTGTGGATGAATTGTCTGAATGAGGGAGAGCATGAGTTAATGAGTATGTGTGTATCATAGATGTATAATTGTGGAAGGGCAAAAATGGCACTAGCAGGATGTTTGAGCTTTGGGGACCAAGATGGCACAGGCAGGGTGCTTATGGGACGAAGATGGCAAATCTTATGTGTGTTCTCTGGGTGCTGGCCAGGTTCTGTGTGGGCAGTGAGGACACCAGGGCTGACTTTGAGGTGTGCAATCTGTGATCTATGCCTGTAATTTAGGTGGATTTAAATATACCTTTAATGCCGTGTTTTTATGTGAATTCCAATTGTGTGTTATTCTGTAGATCCATATCTGCTGTGCTAGGTTTCCATACATTATTTATGTATACCTGCAAATACAGGGTTTGTATGTCTTGTTCAGTTGATTAATATCGGCAATGTTGTGTCCATGTATTTATTTGATCTATACATGCAATGCTACGTTTCATATGTTATTATTGTATGCCTGCAAATACAGGATTTGTATGTCTGATTCTGTTTATTTGATATATACCTTCAGTGCTGAGATCACAAGTGAATTTCAATTGATCTATACATGCAAAGCTGGGTTTGGGTGTTAATGTGTTGATCTATACCTGATATAGTATTAGTTGTACTAAATTGTGGCTTCAGGCTTCCCATGTGGAATGATCAAGTATTATGTTAGTTAGGGCTGAAACAACTAATCGATAAAATCAATAATAATCGATAATTAAAATCGTTGATGATTTTCATTATCGATTAGTTGAGTCGATTTTTTTCGATTATAAAAAGAGTTTTTTTCAGAGCAAATGCTCTGAAAAACTCCTCTCCTTATATAATCCGACCTCAAACAGAGATCGGATTATAACACTAGAATCCAGATCCCCCGCAACGCTGCAGGAGACCTGGATTCCCCTCACTGTCGGCCGGTGGGTGTCCGTGCGATGCGCACAGACAACTTCCATCTTTCCCCTCCACTTCCATACACCCCTCCGACTCCTCCCCCCTCCCATACACCTCTCTGCCTCTCTCCCGACTCCCTGGTGTTTTGTGAACCTCCGTTACTGACAGGCACTTTCACTGCAGCTTCATAGAAGCCTCAGCGTAAGTGAAGGGCAGTAACGGAGGCTGTCTGTGCACATCGTGCAGACCCCCACCGGCTGACAGAGAATCGAGGTCTCCTGCAGAGGATCATCCTCTCTGTCAGCTGGTGGGGTCTGCATCGCCTCCGTTACTACCCTTCACTTACGCTGAGGCTTCTATGAAGCTGCAGTGAAAGTGCCTGTCAGCAACGGAGGTTCACAAAACACCAGGGAGTCGGGAGAGAGGCAGAGCGGTGTATGGGAGGGGGGAGGAGTCAGAGGGGTGTATGGAAGCCACCCTCCCATACACCACTCTGGCTCCTCCTCCTCCCATACACCACTCTGCCTCTTTACCCGGCTCCCTGGTGTCTTGCGAACCTCCGTTGCTGACAGGAGCCAGAGAGGAGTATGGGAGGGGGGAGGAGGCAAAGTGATGTATGGGAGGGGGGAGGAGGCAAAGTGATGTATGGGAGGGGGAGGAGGCAGAGTGGTGTATGGGAGGGGGAGGAGGCAGAGTGGTGTATGAGAGGGGGGAGTAGGCAAATTGGTGTATGGGAGGGGGGAGGAGGCAAAGTGGTGTATGGGAGGGGGAGGAGCCAGACTGGTGTATGGGAGGGGGGAGCAGGCAAAGTGGTGTATGCTAGGGGGAGGAGGCAGAGTGGTATATGGGTGAGTAATAGTGGTGTATGGGGGTATAATGAATTTCAGGGTAGCAGAGTGCTGTATGGGGGTGTAATGAATTTCAGGGAGGCAGAATGGCATATCTGGGAGAGTGGTGTATAGGGGGAGGTAGAGTGGTGTATGGGGGGTATAATGAATTTCAGAGTGGCATATCTGGGGGAGGCAGAGTGGTGAATCAGGGAGTATAATGAATTTCAGGGTGGTGCAGGGCATTTATGGGGGGGCGGAGTGGCATATTAGGGTGCACAGTGGCATATAGGGAGGTATAAGGCATAAAAAGGGGGGCGAGTGGCATATCGATATTAGGCATATCAGGGGGCATAAGACATATCTGGGGGTAAAAGGTATATCGGGGCTCAGTTGCATATCACTGGCATATAAGGAGTATAAGGCATATATGGGGGAAGAGTAGCAAGCTGGGGGTCAGATGTGCATAACTGGGGGCAGTTTGGTAAATAAAAGAAAATATAAACATATTTTTTTTTCTTATAGTTTTTAATAAATATGAAAAATAGTTAACATATGAATTAATATTTACTAATAACTTTGTATTAAAACCTAGTTTGAGAAACACTGTGTTTGGGTTCTTGTAGCTTTTATTATTATGTCAGTAAAATAAGAAGGTGAATAGAGAGAGGCCATTGCGATAAAGAGATGAAAGTGTAAATTGTACGTTTTTTATTACATTATTTTAATTTTAAAAAACACTGCATTTTTTTATTGATTAATCAATTAATGAAAAAATAATCGGCCAACTAATTGATTATTAAAATAATCGTTAGTTGCAGCCCTAATGTTAGTCCAATAACAAAAGTATCATTCCATAGCACATTACTTTGACAGTATATATATATATATATATATATATTATGTATGTATGTTTTTTCAGTGGTATGATTTAATGGTGGAAATTATTAATGCCCCCCCAATTTGACTGTGGTATCTTGTGTGCCCCCCTATATATTGTTTTAAGAGTCGCCACTGCGTAGTTGTCTTTGTCCCCAGTTTCCCATAGCCATCTTTGTCAGTAAACACTGTGTATACTGGGGTATAAGGCATATCAGGGGGCACAGTGGCATAGCAGGGGGCACAGTGGCATATCAGGGGGTGTAAGGCATATCAGGGGGTGTAAGGCATATAGGGTATATAAGGCATATGTGGGGAGGGCAGAGTTGCATATCTGGGGCTATGTGGCATATCTGGGGGTATGTGGCATATCTGGGGGTATAAGGCATATCTGGGAGGCAGTGTGGCAAGCCTGGGCTCAAATGTGCATAACTGGGGCAGGTTGGGAAATAAAAACAAGAAATGCATTTTTCTCAAAGTTTTTTTATTCTATTGTTTGTCTTTAACATCCTGTTTGTTTATTAAATTATTTTAAATAAATTAAAGATTTACATTTATTTTTTTATCTGATTAATCAATTAATCGAAAAAATAGCTGGCCAACTAATCGATTATGAAAATAATCCATAGTTGCAGCCCTAAAGCTCACCTCTTATGGATCATGACATTGTTAAAGCAGCAGTTATGTCCAAGTTCACATCCTTACCTGTTGGTAGCACAAACCTCATATAACACAGAACTTGTTTCTTTCCTTTCATGTTTTGAGAATTCCAATCTTTTTTTGAAAGGGATTGTCTAGAATTTATAAACTCTCTTGGAAAATTGACTTAATTGTCGACAGTCCCAAATGTAACAGGCGTGCCATGTTACATTTAGAATGCCAATATATGACATGGACATCTTCTGCATGTCCACCACATGTTTCAGAAGCTCATGTTTTGCCCCTGACATGTGTCATACCTACTTGGGGGACCGTTTTCCAAGCCAACAGCTCCTTCTCCGGCACCCGAATCGACAATACCCCGAAGGGTGGTCAAGTCTGCGAAAGCACTTCAAATTGGCAAAGGGGCAAAGTGTTGTCTTTGTAGCTAAAGGCATGGAAAAGGGCGTAGAATTTACAGAGACGTTTATACAACTTTATATGATGTGGATAGCTTTTTAGAGCTATATGACAGAGGGACGTTGATTTTTGCTCCCAAAACATTACTATTATTTATAAAGCGCCGGCAGATTTCACAGCGCTGTTACAGTCACTAGAACAATTTATAAAAACATATAATAACAAACTGGTGCAAAGGGGAAGAGGGCCCTGCTCTTGCGAGCTTACAATCTAGTCGGTGTTTGAGGGGGAAGTGAGACAATAGAAGAGGACGGCTTGGATGGGGATGAGTTGATCCGGTTCCGATGATGCTGAAGCTGTTGATTGTTCAGATGGCTTCGATTAGAATGATGGTTGGGAGTACTGAGAAGGAATGTTGTACGCTTCCCTGAACAGGTGGGTTTTCAGAGAGATTTTGAAAGTTGTGTACGAGACAGAAAGTCTGATGGGACTGGGAAGGGAATTCCACAGGAGGGGTTCGACGCGGGTGAAATCCTGAATACGGGAGTGGGAAGAGGTAACACCAGTAGAAGATGAAGTGATTGGCATAGTGGGGCGGCGGAAGAGGAACTGAGACAGAAAAAAATGAATCTGGCTGCAGTGTTGAGGATGGATTGAAGCGGTGACAGGCTGAGGAGTGGGAGACGGGTTAGTAGGTAGTTGCAATAATCCAGGTGGGATATCACAACGGAGAGGATTAGTAACTTGGTGGTTTCTTGTGTGAGGAAAGGGCGGATTCGGGAGATGTTTCTCAGGTGGAGGTGGCAGGATTTAGTGAGTGACTGGATGTGAGGGATGAAGGAGAGAGCAGAGTCAAGGGTGACACCAAGGCAGCGAACCTGGTCTGTTGGTTGGATAGTGGAGTTGTCAACAGTAATAGAGATCAGTCAGGAAAAGTGGACAGAGCTGATGGTGGGATTACCATGAGTTCGGTCTTAGAGATGTTGAGCATGTTGATACAATTCCTGATAGACAGTCAGTTAGGCGAGTTAGAAGAGAAGGGGAAAAGTCAGGAGCAGAAATATAGATCAGGGTATCATCTGCATATAGGTGGTACTGAAAACTAAAGGAAGAAATAAGTTGTCCGAGGGAAGAAGTGTAGATGGCCGAAAGACAGCTTGTCCTTCTGAAGAAGTGTGCTTGGAAGTTATTGTGGAGACTGACATAATGAAGCAGACCCAAATATCAGACAGACAAATCTTGTATCTTATAAAAGCTCATTGGAGGGCATTTGTTTAACTGGGAGCTTGGGGAAGGGTTTTGCCTTCCCGTTGACGTTAATTTATTATTAAGGTCAGCTTCTCTTGTGTGTTAATATTCATAGTAAATTATAACTATTATCTTCCTCTGTTCTGGTTCTGTATGATGCACCATTAATGAGGAAAGATAAACAGCCATCCCAGTATAATGTATAGTGAAACTGGTGAGACAACTCAATCTATTATGCAGAAGAAGCCAAGCTCCACCGGCAACACAAGTTCACTGCCAATGATCCCTTCTATACGTTTAGGATGTGAGATGTTCATAGTGAGAAAGTAGACAATTATTATTGAGCTTTGTGTTTTATGGAACTATTTAGAAAATCCACAATTTAGTATATGGCAAATTCCAGGCTTCGATGATCAATGTACTAAATTATTACTACTGATTGCTAGCTTGAAGTGGTGAAGTTCTCCCAAAAATGAAGATGGGTCCTAAAATCAAACGCCTCTCTAAGCATGTATAGCTAGTATCAGGTAATATAGTCATTTCACTGATATAACTCCATCAAGTTCAACAAGGATTTTTTTTTAGAGATCATTTTTATGACTTGGCTTAACATGCAGGACCAATGGGCTGCCGCTGCGTGAAAGTCAAACCCACAGAGCAAGATTCAGAATTAGGACAACATCCAGATTTTGAAATCTAAATATTGGGCACACGTCTCATTTTGTTGCTTCTTCAACTCCTTTAAATAGTCTTTGGGCACTTGATCAGTGGAATGAGCCACAAAAACCACTTGGCAAGTCGTAATTGTGCATAGCGGAGGTATAACGAGTACACATACACGCAACACCAAATACATTATCACTTTATAAACAAACATTTAATTAGTGCAAGCACAACCGCCATTTCCAGTGGGTAGAGATACCCAGTTATGTAGTTCCCCAACAGCTGTAATATTATTCAGCCCTTCGTATATTAATATATGTATAAAGAGAATATCTGCACCTAGAAAGTGGGAAATAGACTGAAATGTCTGCTGATGTATACATTAATAAATACTGATAAATATATATCTATAGATATATAATATTATATATGTGAAATCCTGGGATCCTCCATTGTGTATCCACTGGCTAGACATGCATATAAATGCCGCTTGCTGGGACTGTTTATGCCGCCGTGCTGTAAAATTATACATATGTTTTTTAAAAAAAGAACTTGGTGTGCCCAAAAATATTTAAAAACAAACCTAAAGGGCACCAGTGTTTTCTTCTGTTAACAGCATATGTTAGATTTTACAACTTGATTGTGTAACCAGCTTGACACTTTAGTGTCATGCGTTTGTGTTATATGGACACCCTATTAATCAGGCAGTATTTCTTGGGTTTGGCTTGCGTCCGTTCATTTAAAAATGTCCTATTGTATACAACTGTTTGCATCACACAAACAAAATACACATTTATATACGCACTAACCAGTCCTGACCAAAATACATATAATAAAAGGGAACAAAGAAACCCTATCAACTCCAGATAGAAAATATAAAAAATATTCCCTTAATCTGCAAACACAGCGCAGGCTACTGTGCACCTAAAGAAGAGTAGCCAGACCATAACATTTCAGTAGTCAGCCGGTGCCTTTCTACATCACAAAAGAAAGACATTAATGCCCCTGCTTGATTCTCTTACAAGATAATGTAAAGTATTGTTTCCATGTCCATCACAAGTACACCCTATAGATTGTAACCCTCCTCACCTGTTGTCTCTGTTAGTCAATTTGTTATATTACATGCTACTTGTTATGTCCTGTCTACTCATTGTACAGCGCTACGGAATTTGATGGCGCTATATAAAACAGTAAATAATAATAAATAATAAGTACACGTCTTATTTATGCATTCCTATTTATTAATCTATTAGCCTATACTTATAACTAAATGCTGACGTGATATGCAGTTTCTGCTGCAAAGAGATGGCTCCATCTGATGTAAATCTGATGTATTTCTGCTCCGGGAGCGCTTTAGATGTAACGGGTCTTCCTGTCAGCTTTGCTGATTTATTCAGCTACGTTTGGAGCGATTTGTTTCACGGCCCTATTTTAGATGGTCTTGGATGTAGGGTTCTTGTTCTTAGAAAGATGTTTAGAAATCCACTCGAGATAATACTGGGTGGCGGAGTAAACTCCAGGGCTTTTCTCCTGGGCACAGCCGGAGCCCCAGCTGGTTATGCCGACCACAGTATAGAACTTAGCTTTGCTCTTTTTGCACATTAAAGGTCCTCCACTGTCACCCTGCGAAAAACAAAGAAAAGAAAACATTCCTGAATAAAGACTTTCAATAACTACAATGCTTTAACTGGGTCTCGCTGTCTTTGCTTTTCCTTCCTGTATTTCATCTTTCTCCTTTCTGAAATGTTTCTCTGTCAGCTGTTCCTGGACACAGTGTTACAGAACAAGTACTGTCCAGGACGCTTAAAACTATAACAATCCTCACCCATCATCACCGATGCCCTGAGAAAAAAAGATATGCGTACCTGGCAACTATCGATGCCTCCCTGCTCATATCCAGCGCACAGGTTGTAGTCACCCACTGCTCCGTTGTACCAGGTTGGGCGGTTGCAACGGTCAACTGGAATTAAATTCACTGGGGCTTCTTGAAGGACATCTGATGTTTCTGAGGCTGAAGAGAAAAAGAGTATATTAAACATAGGACCACCATCAGAAATCTTGTGGCCCAGTAAAAACCTAAAACATGGCCCCTATCCCATACAATGCTTCTCACACCACCCTTCAAATGAGGCCACCAGGCCCCAGAGCTTGCACTGGGACCACCAGACCCCAGTGTCCAGAAAGGCTCAAACCCACAAAGGAAAACTCCAAACACCAGTCAGGAGGCAAGTAGCAAACCCTATCTATAGGTAAAAAAAACCTAGGATAAAGCTTACATCCTTCTTTGAGGACACCCCAGCCAGCGACGTAGCAGTCATCTAGGTTGTCCACAATGGCGTGTTTGGCAGGAAGGCAGGCAGGCTGAGTGTAGTCATCAAATCTGATGGGCTGATTGAGCCGGAGCAAAGCAATGTCATCGCGCTTAGTATGCGGGTCGTATGTCTCATGTTCGATCTTCTCTTTTATCATTCTGATCTGAGCATGTGCCCCCATGTCTGAGAGTTGGTTGGCCCCAAACACGAGTCTCCAGCCATAATATTCGCTGAATAAACCAAAATACAAGTTATTAGTGATCTTTTATTCTTGGGCATTAATAAATACCATATTGACCCCAAAGTCTCAATAGGAGAAGCCCCTCATGAGCTCAATGTGGTTATGTGAACGGTTAAATCTTTAATTTAATCTCTAATTAATATCCTGGGAGGACAAACAAAGGAATGCACTAGACCACTAATTCCACATGGTATATCGCCTTGTGCCCTATTTTCACTGGTCTGCAATACCCACAAAGGCCAGCAGTCTCCTAAACTGACCCAATTCTGCATTCATTCTCCCATAAAACAATTAAAGTACTTACTCGCCAACATCCCGGAAACAATGGGCAGCTGTCAGAACCCATAAATTACTAAGGACGAAACCTCCGCATACGTGGGAATACTCATCGTCCCTGTACTCCTGGATGCTGACTATCCAGGGCCAGTTACCAGGCTCCGCATCCTTTCCTCCCACCACGCGGGAGCCACGGAAATCCTCCGCTAGGGGTCTGTCTCCACAGACTCTGCTGATTTTTTCAGCTACAGTTGGAGCGATTTGTTTCTCGGCCCTCTTTTTCATGGTCTCGGATTCAGGGTTCTTGTTCTTAGAAAGATGTTTAGAAATCCACTCGAGATAATACTGGGTGGCGGAGTAAACTCCAGGGCTTTTCTCCTGGGCACAGCCGGAGCCCCAGCTGGTTATGCCGACCACAGTATAGAACTTAGCTTTGCTCTTTTTGCACATTAAAGGTCCTCCACTGTCACCCTGCGAAAAACAAAGAAAAGAAAACATTCCTGAATAAAGACTTTCAATAACTACAATGCTTTAACTGGGTCTCGCTGTCTTTGCTTTTCCTTCTTGTATTTCACCTTTCCTCTTTCTGAAATGTTCTCTGTCAGCTGTTCCTGGACACAGTGTTACAGAACAAGTACTGTCCAGGACGCTTAAAACTATAACAATCCTCACCCATCATCACCCATGCCCAGAGAAAAAAAGATATGCGTACCTGGCAACTATCGATGCCTCCCTGCTCATATCCAGCGCACAGGTTGTAGTCACCCACTGCTCCGTTGTACCAGGTTGGGCGGTTGCAACGGTCAACTGGAATTAAATTCACTGGGGCTTCTTGAAGGACATCTGATGTTTCTGAGGCTAAAGAAAAAAAGAGTATATTAAACATAGGACCACCATCAGAAATCCTGTGGCCCAGTAAAAACCTAAAACATGGCCCCTATCCCATACAATGCTACTCACACCACTCTCACAATGAGGCCACCAAGCCCTAGAGTTTGCCTTGGGGCCACCAGACCCCAGTGTCCAGAAAGGCTCAATGCCCACAAGGGAAAACTCCAAACACCAGTCAGGAGGCAAGTAGCAAACCCTATCTATAGGTAAAAAACCTAGGATAAAGCTTACATCCTTCTTTGAGGACACCCCAGCCAGCGACGTAGCAGTCATCCAGTTTGTCCACAATGGCGTGTTTGGCAGGAAGGCAGGCAGGCTGAGTGTAGTCATCAAATTTGATGGATTGATTGAGCCGGAGCAAGGCGATGTCATCACGCTTAGTATGCGGGTCGTACGTCTCATGTTCGATCTTCTCTTTTATCATTCTGATCTGAACATGTGCCCCCATGTCTGAGAGTTGGTTTGCCCCAAACACGAGTCTCCAGCCATAATATTCACTGAATAAACCAAAATACAAGTTATTAGTGATCTTTTATTCTTGGGCATTAATAAATACCATATTGACCCCAAAGTCTCAATAGGACAAGCCCCTCATGAGCTCAATGTGGTTATGTGAACGGTTAAATTTTTAATTTAATATCTAATTAATATCCTGGGAGGACAAACAAAGGAATGCACTAGACCACTAATTCCAAATGGTATATCGCCTTGTGCTCTATTTTCACTGGTCTGCAATACCCACAAAGGCCAGCAGTCTCCTAAACTGACCCAATTCTGCATTCATTCTCCCATAAAACAATTAAAGTACTTACTCGCCAACATCCCGGAAACAATGGGCAGCTGTCAGAACCCATAAATTACTAAGGACGAAACCTCCGCATACGTGGGAATACTCATCGTCCCTGTACTCCTGGATGCTGACTATCCAGGGCCAGTTACCAGGCTCCGCATCCTTTCCTCCCACCACGCGGGAGCCACGGAAATCCTCCGCTAGGGGTCTGTCTCCACAGACTGAAATAGAAATAGAAAGACATTGGAGAAACAAGAGGTTTTACTTTAATGTAAAATGAAGAACATGCTGAGATAAAAGGTAGATAATTTTATAAAATAAAGTCAAATAAATGTGTGGAGGGGATAGATAGAACTATACTCAATTCTAAAATTATATCTGGACCATTCTTAAAATCCCTAAGATTTGCCATTATTATTATTCATTATTATTATTAGTAGTATTATTAAAGGCCATGGTTTACAAATATAAAATACCATTAAGAACAAACATCTTATTTTTTCACAGAATAAAGTAAGATTTAATCTTATTGCTATTAACAGGACATACAAAATCATAACACACACACATTATTAAATAACATCCTGATTTTAAAGCTATTTGACAGTTATAGGCATTACCGTATTGTACCAATGGGGGGGAGGGGTTAATTAAGGAGTTATTTATAGAAGAACAGGCTGTAAGAATATAAAATATCCATGAATTGTAATAGTAATGGTAATCATCTGCATCTCCCCTAAAACCATTAATGTTGTATCATTAAAAACCTGTACTTTCCTTCTGTAATAACCGATCTACTTACCTCTATAGTCAGAGCTCTCAGATGTTCCTAGGAAAGCCCAAATAATTATAAAAATCACATATAACTTCATGCTTACTCCATAGCACTGAAAAGCAATCTGTTTATGCACAAGAGTGTGCAGAATATGTTGCGCACCTGCTAGGATTCTGGCATCATAAAGACAGAGTTAGGTATGAGGTCACAAAATAGTGAAAGTGTGAAACATGGAAATGCAGAGTAAAGACTGAAACATGGAACTAAATAAATAAATAAATCACTTACATGTACAAAACATAATATTAAACGGACAAAAAAGCACTGCTTTTCTATCATGTCTAATAAAATATTAATTTGATGCATGGAAAATGTATGGTTTATAAGAGATTTATTTAAGCGATCATTGTAAATGGCACTAGTCCTAGAGGGTTGGAAATTAACAAATGTTTTGCCCATTCATAAAAAGGGCGGTGGGGAGGAGTCGGCCAACGACCGGCCAGTAAATCTAACATCAGTAGTGGGGAGATTAATGGAAAGGACTGTATGTTAAAGGACGGGATTGTTGTGTAAAGTCACATGGGTTTCAAGATCAAAAACAACACGGGTTTACTTCAGGAAGATCATTCCAAACTAATCTCATTGATTTATTTGATTGGGTGACTGAAGTAATTGATGAAGGTGGTGCAGTAGACATTGCGTATCTGGATTTCAGTAAGGCTTTTGACATTGTCCCACATAGAAGATTTATCTTAGATAGAGGGACGAGCTCATGCCGTTGTACAGATCACTGGTGAGCCCTCACTTGGAGTATTGTGTACAGTAGTAGAGACCGTATCTAGAGTTTATTTATAAGAATAAAATCTACCACAACAAGAGGACATAGTCTTAAGCTCAAGGTGCTGGGGTTTAAATGTAATATCAGGAAACGTTACTTTAATGAAAGGATAGTAGGTGCATGGAATGGCCTTTCAGCAGTGGTAGAGATTAATACAGTAAAGGAGTTTAAGCAAGCATGGGATAGGAATAAAGCTAAGCGGGCTATAACAGGGACTAAAGAATGTATTAAAAGGCTGAGCAGAGTAGATGGCCGAACGGTTTTTAACTGCCATAACTTTCTATGTTTCTATGTTATGATTATAGCACACGGATCAAGCAGTGGAACTTAGATGATCTGGTGAACATGACACATAAACATACATACATACATACATACACATCCCTTACACACAATTATTCACCAGCAGGCACGGTTATCTGGCTGATGATAACCTATATGTAGCCACCTTGTGCCACGAGAGCGGGAAGGCGGTTACAGCTACAATGAAATTTGAATTACAGCTTTTACTATCTGTCCATAGGGGGTAACCCTCAATTATTGATCTGAAAAACTTCATTGAGCAGCAAAGATTTAACTAGATATATATATATATATACACACACACACACACACACACACACACACACACACACACATATATATATATATATACACACACACACACACACACACACACACACATATATATATATATATATATATATATATATATATATACACACACATACACACACACACACACACATATATATATATATATATATATATATATATATATATATACACACACACACATATATATATATATATATATATATATATATAAAATATTTTTTATCTTTATTATGTATTTTAAAATAAAACATTACTGTAGACATTAAATCAGCCAGACTGGATCCTTAAAATTCTATAGTTTGTAAAAAAAAATGTATTACAGCCAAATCTGCCAGACTTACAATATATCTCTCCCCTGGAGTTTCTGAAAATAAGTCAAATCTGTGATACTAAATAAATAAACCCTCTGCCTATCTTTAAATTAGCATTGAGGGTAATTTAGAATAGTACGTTTTTGAATAAATAGTAAATCAAACAAGAAGAGGAGGCACCCAGGATTACAGAAACCCGACCAGTGCTTCATCTCTCCGGCATCCCATCTAGGCAAGCAAAAATTATATATATATATAAAAAAAGATGTATCCTTCTCTACACACAGCGCTCCAGGAGAGAGATACATTGTTACCCTGGAAGATTTTGTTGTATGTTTTTCATTGTAACACATACAATCATTGGTCCTTCATATTCCTGGGCTGCTCCCACCGCCAGCAAAAACGGTACAGCGGGGAGCTACCTGGACGGAAAAACTGCGGGTTGGCTACCCTTAAAAACCCCAAAGCGGTGAAAATAATAACCCATCAGAACAGCGCCATCTTGTGTTAACATAGAAGATAACATTAACATCCTTCAACGCGAGGAAGTAGATGTCACACACTTACTTCTTTATTCTAAGGCACTACCTCTCTAACACAAAAAGGGTAAAGGTGGGCAAGAAAACATAGTATTTGTATAAAGCATTGGTGTCAGAAAGGCATTTATAGGAATTTTTATTTATAGGAACAGCGGTTACCTGGCTATGTTGTGACAGAAGTGAGAGCTACCATCCTGCTGCCCCATCATACTACTGATCAGCCATCAATCAATTATTTTATGCAGGAATAACACGGCTGTGAGTAGTGATGGAGGATCCTGGACGTTTGGTGAGGACAGGAACCACATTACACCTTAGTTCTTCTTATATGATGTCAAATCTGAGAAATTACAACAGGATAGCTTAAACCAGAATGTAAAAAGATAATAGTAGCGAGATAGAAAGCTCCTTTTTTTGATGATTGGCCCCGCCCCTTTCATTATAGCGTCCACACTGCTCAGCAACTCATTTAACAGTAAGTATAAAATTAATATTTGGGCTGCTGAACGTTAGGGGAGGTGAATTTTAATTTAGGGGCAGTTATGGTTGATGGGGTTGTTAGGGTTAATTTAGGGGCAGTTATGGTTAATGGGGTTGTTAGGGTTCATTTATGGGCAGTTATGGTTGACGGGGTCTTAAGGGTTAATTTAGGCACAGTTATGGTTAATGGGGTCTTTAGGATTAATTTAGGGGCAGTTATGGTTAATGGGGTCTTTAGGGTTAATTTAGGGGCAGTTATGGTTAATGGGGTCTTTAGTGTTAATGTAGGTGCAGTTATGATTAATGGGGTCTTTAGGGTTAATTTAGGGACAGTTATGGTTAATGGGGTCTTTAGGGTTATTTTATGCTGAGTTAATTTAATTAATTTAATAAGGCTAACTTAAAGTGCAGTTGGAGGTAAAGGGGTGCAGTGCCAACTCTAAAAACAATATTGGGGGGCACATAAGATACCACAGTCAAAACTGGGGGGCATTAATAATTTCCACCATTAAATCATACCATTGAAAAAAACATATTATGTCAAGTATGATTATTTCTCCTCTACAGACACCAAACAAGCCAGAAGGCTTGTTTTTCCCTCAGAAATCTCATGGTGCTGCCACAACCACAGGGGATTCTTCGTAGGTGCATGCAAATGGTTAACAATTATCACCTCTGCTTCTAGGGTTTCCATCACCTTTACCCACCATAACCTATATGTCTGTATATATATATATATATATATATATATATATATATATAGATATATATATATATATACCGTATTGGCTCGAATATAGGCCGCACTTTTTTCCCCCACTTTAAGTTTTTAAAGTGGGGGTGCGGCCTATATTCGGGGTCTAGCGCCCGACGCCCGGGACATGCAGTCCCGGGCGCCGGGCAGGCAGCGGGGTTAAGATACAGATCCCCCGCAGCGGTGCAGGGGACCTGCATCCTTCTCCCCGATACGCTCAGACAGCATCCCCTGCCAGCACTTCCCACGGGGGGGTGCCGGCACGGGAGGTTATCTAAGCGTTTTACCTCTGCCCACCCCCGACTTACCGGAGCAGACTCCCGGGTGTCTTGCGGGGCCGGCGGGAGACATCTACGCAATACGCGTATGCAACTTCCGGTACCGGTACCGGAAGTTGCATACGCGTATTGCGTAGATGTCCCTCGCCGGCCCCGCAAGACACCCGGGAGTCTGCTCCGGTAAGTCGAGGAGGGGGGGCAGAGGAGGACAGCGGCAGCGTATCGCGGGGAGGGAGGACAGCGGCAGCGTATCGCGGGGAGGGAGGACAGCGGCAGCATATCGCGGGGAGGGAGGACAGCGGCAGCGTATCGCGGGGAGGAAGGACAGCGGCAGCGTATCGCAGGGAGGGAGGACAGCGGCAGCGTATCGCGGGCAGGGAGGACAGCGGCAGCGTATCGCGGGCAGGGAGGACAGCGGCAGCGTATCGCGGGCAGGGAGGACAGCGGCAGCGTATCGCGGGCAGGGAGGACAGCGGCAGCGTATCTCGGGGAGGGAGAACAGAGTGGCAGCATGTTTTTTTGGTGCTTTTTTAAAGAAAAAAAACTTTTTCTTTAAAAAAGCACCAAACTTTTAGGGTGCGGCCTATATACGGGGGCGGCCTATATCCGAGCCAATACGGTATATACTTGGTCATTCAACATTGGAAGCCTGAAGCCACAATTAAGTGCAACTAATACTTGAAATAAATATTATAGAGTAAATAACACAATATCTTAAGTTTTCCACTAAATGATTTCTGGGCTTTGAAAGTTTTGTCCCCCTGAAGTCACTACAAATTCAGGAGGGTGTTTTATCTCTGGATAAGTAAAAATGAAATAGTTCCTACTGTAAATTAAGTGCCAGGAAACAGATGACCAAACACACACCAGGACAGGCTCTGCCACACCGACACCCAGACACACACACACCAGGACAGGCTCTGCCACACCAACTACCAAACACACATCAGGATAGGCTCTGCCACACCAACATCCAGACACACGCACCAGGACAGGCTCTGCCACACCAACACCCAAACACACACACTAGGACAGGCTCTGCCACACCAACACACATACACACACCAGGACAGGCTCTGCTACACTGATAACCAAAATACACAAACAGCAGGACACAATCTATGACACAGACATCTACACCAGGATGGAATTTCCACAATGCATTGTTGTTGATACCCCCCTTAGTGTTTTTGCCCCTTGTGTACTGATGCCTCAACTAGCACCCTTTTAGTATAGATTAATGTGGTGCTCCCACATCCTTGTATGATCGCCTCCAGCCACCACTATTTGTATTAATGCCCCCAGTGATGGTGTCACGGAACCGGGTCCATACAGATGACCGCACTCACCCGGGCGTTGAGCACCTAGGGTTGTGCAGCAACATACCAGCACCCTGACATAGCAGCAGATGTAGTCCCAAATGAAATGAAGTGATATCCTGCAGGCACCCTGGAACAAGCATGAGACATAGCACTAGACTCACGTGCAGGATGCTGCAGGCTGGGAGTATGGAAGCTAAACAAAGGATATAGCAGAAACATAACAAGCAAGGGGGACAGAGCGAGCAAGATACAGAGAGACCAAGCGAGACAGGACACCCCGCTGCCGGGGATACAAGACAGGACACCACGCTGCCGGGGATACAAGACAGGACATCCCGCTGCCGAGGATACAAGACAGGACATCCCGCTGCCGGGGATACAGGTTACATCAGACTGACACACATATACACAGGAACGTGCCTAGGACTGTATGATAACTATTGGAGATTCCGTCACATGTTACGGCCATAGTATGCTTAGCCCACCACTACGCCAAAGTAATCCAATGACAGTGGGTCCTAAAGCTAATCCCTGCTGACCACGGTACGAAACAAAACAAACATGAAACCCAAACACATAACAATAAGAGACATACCTATAGACTGCAGACTGAAACAAACAGAACACACCAGTGGGGCATTTGCGCACAAAATGCTTCTGCAAATGTGAAATTTCAATTGCTATTCTATATTTTTGGTATAGCTCGCTCATGGTTAATAACACTACATTATAGTGTGATAATGTAGTATTAGTTACACAACAGTATTACTTACTGTAATGGTTTTTTAAAGGTGAAATTCTCACTGCATAAGTAAATTATGAGCGAATCACGAGCGGAGGCTCCAGGCCGCATAAAGGATAAAAAAAAATTGGGAAAAACTTGTCCGCAGGGGCATACCTAGAGTATTAGGCACCTGGGGTGGATCCCACACACACTTTAAAACTGCATAGCTTCTATCATTAGGCAAACATTGACAGGGGTACAGCATAACTGTTATCATTATTTACTAAGGCAGACATTGACGGTGGTACAGCATAACTGCTAACATTATATAGTGAGGCAAACATTGACAGTGGTACAGCATAACTGCTATCACCATATACTGAGGCAAACATTGACGGTGGTACAGCATAACTGCTATCATTATATACTGAGGCAAACACTGACAGTGGTATAGCAGAACATCTATCACTATATACTGAGGCACGCACTGACGGTGGTACAGCATAACACCTATCATTATATACAGAGGTACACATTGACCATGGTACAACATAACACCTATCACTATACATTGACAATAATGCAGCATAACCCCAATAACTATATACTAAGCCAAACATTGATGTGGTGTAGGCCTACCACTTTAGTGTCTGGCCTAGTATCTATCTATCTATCTATCTATCTATCTATCTATCTATCTATCTATCTATATATATAAATATATATATATATATATATTTACTATATATATCTATATAGGGGTGCACCGAAATGAAAATTCTGGACCTGAAAATTTAGCATTCGCTTGACTGAAACCGAAAATGACCCCCCACACCATGAAAAACAAAAAAAAAACAAAACACTTTTATTAAAAGTAACACACCAAAATTAGACAAAAAAAATCAATAACAATATATATATATATATATATATATATATATATAATTAAAAGCAATCACACGCCTATCATGCCCAGGTTGTAGCATGTACTGGTTGCTTGAGCATGATAGGAGTGGGATTGCTGTTAGCAATCATATATATATATATATTAATATTGTTATCGAATTTTTCTGTCCAATTTTGGTGTGTTACTTATAAGGCTGAAACAACTAATCAATAAAAGCACTAATAATCGATAATGAAAATCGTTGTCAACGAAATGTCAAGCAAATGCTCTGAAAAACTCCTCTCCTTATATAATCCGACCTCAAACAGAGTTCGGATTATAACACTAGAATCCAGATCCCCCGCAACGCTGCAGGGGACCTGGATTCCCCTCACTGTCGGCCGGTGGGTGTCCGTGTGATGCGCACAGACAACTTCCGTCTCTCCCCTCCACTTCCATACACCCCTCTGACTCCTCCCCCCTCCCATACACCGCTCTGCCTCTATCCCGACTCCCTGGTGTTTTGTGAACCTCCGTTGCTGACAGGCACTTTCACTGCAGCTTCATAGAAGGGGATATAAGGTATATCGATATTAGGCATATCAGGGGTGCATAAAACATATCTGGGGGTAAAAGGTATATCAGAGGGCTCAGTTGCATATCACTGGCATATAAGGAGTATAAGGCACATCAGGGGCACAGTGGCATATCAGGGGGCACAGTGGAATCTCTGGCATATAAGAGGTATAAGGCATATATGGGGCAGAGTGGCAAGCTGGGGGTCAGATGTGCATAACTGGGGGCAGTTTGGTAAATAAAAGAAAATATAAACAAGGCTTTTTTCTCATAGTTTTTATTAAATAGGAAAAATAGTTAACATATGTATTAATATTTACTAATATCTTTGTATTAAAACCTAGTTTGAGAAACACTGTGTTTGGGTTCTTGTAGCTTTTATTATTATGTCAGTAAAATAAGAAAGTGAATAGAGAGAGGCCATTGCAATAAAGAGATGAAAGTGTAAATTGTACGTTTTTTGTTACATTATTTTAAATTTAAAAAAAATTGCATTTTTTTATCCGATTAATCGAAAAAATAATCGGCCAACTAATCGATTATTAAAATAATCGTTAGTTCCAGCCCTAATTACTTACTTTTAATAAAGGTGTGGTTAACACACCAAAATTGGACAAAAAAATATATAATTGCTAAAAGCAATCCTATCATGCTCAGGCAGCCAGTACATTCTGGAACCTGAGCATGATAGGAATATGATTACAGCCTCCCTATGCCATGGTACTGGTTGTGCGCACAATTTTTGTTCGTGCGCACTCCCTCTGAAAGCTATGTGCGCGCGCGCACAAGCGCACAGCTTAGAGGGAAAACTGCCCATATATATATATTACTATTAGCCCCTGCTGCCGATATATATTAATATTAGCCCCCGCTGCCGATATATATTAATTATACCCCCTGCCGCCGATATAGATGTATAAATATTAAACCCTGCTAAAATAGCCTATAGCAGGTATAGATCAACACATTAACACACAAACTCAGCTTTGCCTGTTTAGATCAATTGAAATTCACTTGTGAACTCAGCATTGAGGGTATAGATCAAATAAACAGAATCAGACATACAAATCCTCCAGGTATACAATATTCCAGGTATTATATTACTGTAACGATTCGACGAGAGACGGGTCCCGTTTGCAGAATGGTGGGATAACAGGAAGGGTAGTAGCAGGAGGAATAGTGGGACAACAGCAGGAAAGTTCCAATAGCATAAACAGGTCACAGTCCAAGGTCGAGGCAGGCAGCAAACAGGCAAAGTCCAAAAAGCAATCCAAAGTCAATCCAGGCAGCGATCAGAGAGTAGTCAGGAACAAAGCAGGAGTCAGGAAACCAGTAAATCAGAATATAACACACTGAGACAGCGATAGCGTTTGTACCACACAAGGGCTCAGATTAGAGTGAGCAGGGGGTTTAAATTTGGTGCCATACAGCTGCAGGCAATAATCAGCCAATCAGATAAAAAGCGGGAGGACCTGCCCCCTAGCATGACGTGCGCAGTTGCCGCCATGACAGTGTGCACGTGTGCGCAGCTCCAGTGCATCGAGGATGGCAGCAGAACCCTTCCAGGACCCCCCTGCAGGAGAGACAGACGCCAGGACGGCCGAGGACGGCGAAGAGGGCGATCCATGACGGCGAGCATGGCTGGAGGACCCGAAGGCGGGCACCCTCGAGGATGCCTCCACCCGAGGGAGCGGGACATGAGATGACCGGGCGGCAGCAGCGGAGCCCCCTGGACAGACCCGCCGGCGAAAGGTGACAATTACCCATCTTTGTCACTAAACAGCTCCTGTAGTCACAGTGATGTTGCTACAGGGGGGGCAATTGCCCCCCCTAGGTTATTCGTTGCCCCCCCTGTCCCCCCCCACACCGAATTTTGGAACCCAATGGATTTCCCAGGACAGTCCCGCAATAGGACTTTAAGTTCCGGGCAGACTCAAACGCTTTTTTTTGATGCGGAGGAGAGAGGGGGTGACTAGCAACCGCTCGGCCCCCCCTTAGTCTCCTTCATGAGGCCTCTACCTCTGTCGCGGTGCCGCCGTTTCATGTTGAGTGCCGGAATATGACATCATATCTGATGCTCAGCAGTGAAGCAGCGCGCACTGCGACAGAGCAGGAAGATGGAAGCCGGCCACAGGACTTAAAGGTGAGTGAACTATAAAGGGGGAGAGGGTAGATAGTGAGTAGGGAAAGAGGAGGGAAAAGGGTTAGAAAGTGATAAGGGAGGGAGAAGGGGTAGAAAGTGATAGGGAGGGAGAGGGGGTAGAAAGTGATAAGGGAGGGATGAATGTGGATGAATTGTCTAAATGAGGGAGAGCATGAGTTAATATGTGGATGAGTTGTCTGAATGAGGGAGAGCATGAGCTAATATGTGGAGGAGTTGTCTGAATGAGGGAGAGCATGAGTTAATATGTGGATGAATTGTCTGAATGAGGGAGAGCATGAGTTAATATGTGGATGAGTTCTGTGAATGAGGGAGAACATGAGTTAATATGTGGATGTGTTGTCTGAATGAGGGAGAGCATGAGTTAATATGTGGATGAATTGTCTGAATGAGGGAGAGCATGAGTTAATATGTGGATGAATTGTCTGTATGAAGGAGAGCATGAGTTAATATGTGGATGAATTGTCTGAATGAGGGAGACCATGAGTTAATGTGTGGATGAATTGTCTGAATGAGGGAGACCATGAGTTAATGTGTGGATGAATTGTCTGAATGAGGGAGAGCATGAGTTAATATGTGGATGAATTGTCTGAATGAGGGAGAGGATGAGTTTTTGTGTAGATGAATTGTCTGAATGAGGGAGAGCATGAGTTAATATGTGGATAAATTGTCTGAATGAGGGAGACCATGAGTTAATATGTGGATGAATTGTCTGAATGAGGGAGAGCATGAGTTAATATGTGAATGAATTGTCTGAGTGAGGGAGAGCATGAGTTAATGTGTGGATGAATTGTCTGAATGAGGGAGAACATGAGTTAATATGTGGATGAATTGTCTGAATGAGGGAGAGCATGAGTTAATATGTGGATGAATTGTCTGAATGAGGGAGAGCATGGGTTTTTGTGTAGATGAATTGTTTGAATGAGGGAGAGCATGAGTTAATATGAGGATTTGTTGTCTGAATGAGGGAGAGCATGAGTTAATATGTGGATGTGTTGTCTGAATGAGGGAGGGCATGAGTTAATATGTGGATGAATTGTCTGAATGAGGGAGAGCATGAGTTAATATGTGGATGAATTGTCTGTATGAAGGAGAGCATGAGTTAATATCTGGATGAATTGTCTGAATGAGGGAGAGCATGAGTTAATATGTGGATGAATTGTCTGAATGAGGGAGAGCATGAGTTTTTGTGTAGATGAATTGAATGAGGGAGAGCATGAGTTAATATGTGGATGAATTGTCTGAATGAGGGAGACCATGAGTTAATATGTGGATGAATTGTCTGAATGAGGGAGACCATGAGTTAATGAGTATGTGTGTATCATAGATGTATAATTGTGGAAGGGCAAAAATGGCACTAGCAGGATGTTTGAGCTTTGGGGACCAAGATGGCACAGGCAGGGTGCTTATGGGACGAAGATGGCAAATCTTATGTGTGTTCTCTGGGTGCTGGCCAGGTTCTGTGTGGGCAGTGAGGACACCAGGGCTGACTTTGAGGTGTGCAATCTGTGATCTATGCCTGTAATTTAGGGGGATTTAAATATACCTTTAATGCCGTGTTTTTATGTGAATTCCAATTGTGTGTTATTCTGTAGATCCATATCTGCTGTGCTAGGTTTCCATACATTATTTATGTATACCTGCAAATACAGGGTTTGTATGTCTTGTTCAGTTGATTAATATCGGCAATGTTGTGTCCATGTATTTATTTGATCTATACCTGCAATGCCACGTTTCATATGTTATTAATGTATGCCTGCAAATACAGGATTTGTATGTCTGATTCTGTTTATTTGATATATACCTTCAGTGCTGAGATCACAAGTGAATTTCAATTGATCTATACATGCAAAGCTGGGTTTGGGTGTTAATGTGTTGATCTATACCTGCTATAGTATCAGTTGTACTAAATTGTGGCTTCAGGCTTCCCATGTGGAATGATCAAGTATTATGTTAGTTAGGGCTGAAACAACTAATCGATAAAATCAATAATAATCGATAATTAAAATCGTTGATGATTTTCATTATCGATTAGTTGAATCGATTTTTATCGATTATAAAACTCCTCTCCTTATATAATCCGACCTCAAACAGAGATCGGATTATAACACTAGAATCCAGATCCCCCGCAACGCTGCAGGGGACCTGGATTCCCCTCACTGTCGGCCGGTGGGTGTCCGTGCGATGCGCACAGACAACTTCCATCTCTCCCCTCCACTTCCATACACCCCTCCGACTCATCCCTCCTCCCATACACCTCTCTGCCTCTCTCCTGACTCCCTGGTGTTTTGTGAACCTCCGTTACTGACAGGCACTTTCACTGCAGCTTCATAGAAGCCTCAGCGTAAGTGAAGGGCAGTAACGGAGGCTGTCTGTGCACATCGTGCAGACCCCCACCGGCTGACAGAGAATCGAGGTCTCCTGCAGAGGATCATCCTCTCTGTCAGCTGGTGGGGTCTGCATCGCACAGACAGCCTCCGTTACTACCCTTCACTTATGCTGAGGCTTCTATGAAGCTGCAGTGAAAGTGCCTGTCAGCCACGGAGGTTCACAAAACACCAGGGAGTTGGGAGAGAGGCAGAGCGGTGTATGGGAGGGGGGAGGAGTCAGAGGGGTGTATGGAAGCCACCCCCCCATATACCACTCTGGCTCCTCCTCCTCCCATACACCACTCTGCCTCTTTACCTGGCTCCCTGGTGTCTTGTGAACCTCCGTTGCTGACAGGAGCCAGAGAGGAGTATGGGAGGGGGGAGGAGGCAAAGTGATGTATGGGAGGGGGGGAGGAGGCAAAGTGATGTATGGGAGGGGGGAGGAGGCAGAGTGGTGTATGGGAGGGGGAGGAGGCAGAGTGGTGTATGGGAGGGGGGAGTAGGCAAAGTGGTGTATGGGAGGGGGGAGGAGGCAAAGTGGTATAACGGAGGGGGAGGAGCCAGAGTGGTGTATGGGAGGGGGGAGGATGCAAAGTGGTATATGGGAGGGGGAGGAGGCAGAGTGGTATATGGGTGAGTTATAGTAGTGTATGGGGGGTATAATGAATTTCAGTGTAGCAGAGTGGTGTATGGGGGTGTAATGAATTTCAGGGAGGCAGAATGGCATATCTGGGAGAGTGGTGTATAGGGGGAGGTAGAGTGGTGAATGGGGGGTATAATGAATTTCAGAGTGGCATATCTGGGGGAGGCAGAGTGGTGAATCAGGGAGTATAATGAATTTCAGGGTGGTGCAGGGCATTTATGGGGGGCGGAGTGGCATATTAGGGTGCACAGTGGCATATAGGGAGGTATAAGGCATAAATGGGGGCGAGTGACATATCGATATTAGGCACATCAGGGGGGCATAAGACATATCTGGGGGTAAAAGGTATATCAGGGGGCTCAGTTGCATATCACTGGCATATAAGGAGTATAAGGCATATATGGGGGAAGAGTAGCAAGCTGGGGGTCAGATGTGCATAACTGGGGGCAGTTTGGTAAATAAAAGAAAATATAAACATATATTTTTTTTCTTATAGTTTTTATTAAATATGAAAAATAGTTAACATATGAATTAATATTTACTAATAACTTTGTATTAAAACCTAGTTTGAGAAACACTGTGTTTGGGTTCTTGTAGCTTTTATTATGTCAGTAAAATAAGAAGGTGAATAGAGAGAGGCCATTGCGATAAAGAGATGAAAGTGTAAATTGTACGTTTTTTATTACATAATTTTAATTTAAAAAAACATTGCATTTTTTTATTGATTAATCAATTAATGAAAAAATAATCGGCCAACTAATCGATTATTAAAATAATCGTTAGTTGCAGCCCTAATGTTAGTCCAATAACAAAAGTATCATTCCATAGCACATTACTTTGACAGTATATATATATAGATATATATATTATGTATGTTTTTTCAGTGGTATGATTTAATAGTGGAAATTATTAATGCCCCCCCAATTTTACTGTGGTATCTTGTGTGCCCCCCTATATATTGTTTCAAGAGTCGCCACTGCGTAGTCGTCTTTGTCCCCAGTTTCCCATAGCCATCTTTGTCAGTAAACACTGTGTATACTGGGGTATAAGGCATATCAGGGGGCACAGTGGCATATCAGGGGGTGTAAGGCATATCAGGGGGCACAGTGGCATATCAGGGGGTGTAAGGCATTTAGGGTATATAAGGCATATGTGGGGAGGGCAGAGTTGCATATCTGGGGCTATGTGGCATATCTGGGGCTATGTGGCATATCTGGTGGTATGTGGTATATCTGGGGGTATAAGGCATATCTGGGAGGCAGTGTGGCAAGCCTGGGCTCAAATGTGCATAACTGGGGCAGGTTGGGAAATAAAAACAAGAAATGCATTTTTCTAAAAGTTTTTTTATTCTATTGTTTGTTTTTAACATCCTATTTGTTTATTAAATTATTTTAAATAAATTAAAGATTTACATTTATTTTTTTATCTGATTAATCAAATAATCAAAAAAATAGCCCGCCAACTAATCGATTATGAAAATAATCCATAGTTGCAGCCCTAAAGCTCACCTCTTATGGATCATGACATTGTGAAAGCAGCAGTTATGTCCAAGTTCACATCCTTACCTGTTGGTAGCACAAACCTCATATAACACAGAACTTGTTTCTTTCATTTCATGTTTTGAGAATTCCAATCTTTTTTTGAAAGGGATTGTCTAGAATTTATAAACTCTCTTGGAAAATTGACTTAATTGTCGACAGTCCCAAATGTAACAGGCGTGCCATGTTACATTTAGAATGCCAATATATGACATGGACATCTTCTGCATGTCCACCACATGTTTCAGAAGCTCATGTTTTGCCCCTGACATGTGTCATACCTACTTGGAGTACCATTTTCCAAGCCAACAGCCCCTTCTCCATTCTAGGTGCTCTAGACCGGCACCCGAATCGACAATACCCCGAAGGGTGGTCAAGTCTGCGAAAGCACTTCAAATTGTCAAAGGGGCAAAGTGTTGTCTTTGTAGCTAAAGGCATGGCAAAGGGCTTAGAATTTACAGAGACCTTTATACAACTTTATATGATGTGGATAGCTTTTTAGAGCTATATGAAAGAGGGACGTTGATTTTTGCTCCCAAAACATTACTATTATTTATAAAGCGCCGGCAGATTTCACAGCGCTGTGACAGTCACTAGAACAATTTATAAAAACATACAATAACAAACTGGTGCCAAGGGGAAGAGGGCTCTGCTCTTGCGAGCTTACAATCTAGTCGTTGTTTGAGGGGGAAGTGAGACAATAGGAGAGGACGGCTTGGATGGGGATGAGTTGATCCGGTTCCGATGATGTTGAAGCTGTTGATTGTTCAGATGGCTTTGATTAGAATGATGGTTGGGAGTACTGAGAAGGAATGTTGTACGCTTCCCTGAACAGGTGGGTTTTCGGAGAGATTTTGAAAGTTCTGTACGAGACAGAAAGTCTGATGGAACAGGGAAGGGAATTCCACAGGATGGGTTCGGCGCGGGTGAAATCCTGAATACGGGAGTGGGAAGAGGTAACACCAGTAGAAGCCACGGGTCGTGAGAGGAGTGAAGGGGGCAGGTAGGGGTGTATTTGGATAGGAGGATAGAGATGTAAGGTGGTGCAGAGTTGTTGAGGGCTCTTTAGGTCAGAAGTTTAAATTTGATTTTGGAGGGTATGGGGAGCCAATGAAGTGATTGGCATAGTGGGGCAGCGGTTGAGGAATGGCGGCAGAGAAAAATGAATCTGGCTGCAGTGTTGAGGATGGATTGAAGCGGTGACAGGCTGAAGAGGGGGAGATGGGTTAGTAGGTAGTTGCAATAATCCAGGCGGGATATCACAAGGGAGAGGATTAGTAACTTCAATGTGTGTTAATATTCACAGTAAATTATAACTATTTTCTTCCTCTGTTCTGGTTCTGTATGATGCACCATTAATGAGGAAAGATAAACAGCCAGCCCAGTATAATGTATAGTGAAACTGGTGAGACAACTCAATCTATTATGCAGAAGAAGCCAAGCTCCACCGGCAACACAAGTTCACTGCCAATGATCCCTTCTATACGTTTAGGATGTGAGATGTTCATAGTGAGAAAGTAGACAATTATTATAGAGCTTTAGAGCTATAAAGTTTTATGGAACTACTTAGCAAATCCACAATTTAGTTTATGGCAAATTCCAGGCTTCGATGATCAATGTACTAAATTATTACTACTGATTGCTAGCTTGAAGTGGTGAAGTTCTCCCAAAAACGAGGATGGGTCCTAAAATCAAACACCTCTCTAAGCATGTATAGCTAGTATCAGGTAATATAGTCATTTTAATAATATAACTCCATCAAGTTCAACAAGGATTTTTTTTTAGCGATTATTTTTATGACTTGGCTTAACATGCAGGACCTATGGGCTGCCGCTACGTGAAAACCAAACCCACAGAGCAAGATTCAGAATTAGGACAACATCCCGATTTTGAAATGTAAATATTGGGCACACGTCTCATTTTGTTGCTTCTTCAACTCCTTTAAATAGTCTTTGGGCACTTGATCAGTGGAATGAGCCACAAAAACCACTTGGTAAATCGTAATTGTGCATAGCGGAGGTATAACGAGTACACATACACGCAACACCAAATACATTATCACTTTATAAACAAACATTTAATTAGTGCAAGCACAAACGCCATTTCCAGTGGGTAGAGATACCCAGTTATGTAGATCGGCAACAGCTGTAATATTATTCAGCCCTTCGTATATTAATATATGTATAAAGAGAATATCTGCACCTAGAAAGTGGGAAATAGACTGAAATGTCTGCTGATGTTTACATTAATAAATACTGATAAATATATATATATATAGATATATAATATTATATATGTGAAATCCTGGGATCCTCCATTGTGTATCCACTGGCTAGACATGCATATAAATGCCGCTTGCTGGGACTGTTTATGCCGCCGTGCTGTAAAATTATACATATGTTTTTTAAAAAAAGAACTTGGTGTGCCCAAAAATATTTAAAAACAAACCTAAAGGGCACCAGTGTTTTCTTCTGTTAACAGCATATGTTAGATTTTACAACTTGATTGTGTAACCAGCTTGACACTTTAGTGTCATGCGTTTGTGTTATATGGACACCCTATTAATCAGGCAGTATTTCTTGGGTTTGGCTTGCGTCCGTTCATTTAAAAATGTCATATCGTATACAACTGTTTGCATCACACAAACAAAATACACATTTATATACGCACTAACCAGTCCTGACCAAAATACATATAATAAAAGGGAACAAAGAAACCCTATCAACTCCAGATAGAAAATATAAAAAATATTCCCTTAATCTGCAAACACAGCGCAGGCTACTGCGCACCTAAAGAAGAGTAGCCAGACCATAACATTTCAGTAGTCAGCCGGTGCCTTTCTACATCGCAAAAGAAAGACATTAATGCCCCTGCTTGATTCTCTTACAAGATAATGTAAAGTATTGTTTCCATGTCCATCACAAGTACACCCTATAGATCGTAACCCTCCTCACCTGTTGTCTCTGTTAGTCAATTTGTTATATTACATGCTACTTGTTATGTCCTGTCTACTCATTGTACAGCGCTACGGAATTTGATGGCGCTATATAAAACAGTAAATAATAATAAATAATAAGTACACGTCTTATTTATGCATTCCTATTTATTAATCTATTAGCCTATACTTATAACTAAATGCTGACGTGATCTGCAGTTTCTGCTGCAAAGAGATGGCTCCATCTGATGTAAATCTGATGTATTTCTGCTCCGGGAGCGCTTTAGATATAACGGGTCTTCCTGTCAGCTTTGCTGATTTATTCAGCTACGTTTGGAGCGATTTGTTTCGCGGCCCTATTTTAGATGGTCTTGGATGTAGGGTTCTTGTTCTTAGAAAGATGTTGAGAAATCCACTCGAGATAATACTGGGTGGCGGAGTAAACTCCAGGGCTTTTCTCCTGGGCACAGCCGGAGCCCCAGCTGGTTATGCCGACCACAGTATAGAACTTAGCTTTGCTCTTTTTGCACATTAAAGGTCCTCCACTGTCACCCTGCGAAAAACAAAGAAAAGAAAACATTCCTGAATAAAGACTTTCAATAACTACAATGCTTTAACTGGGTCTCACTGTATTTGCTTTTTCCTTCTTGTATTTCATCTTTCCCCTTTCTGAAATGTTCTCTGTCAGCTGTTCCTGGACACAGTGTTACAGAACAAGTACTGTCCAGGATGCTTAAAACTATAACAATCCTCACCCATCATCACCCATGCCCAGAGAAAAAAAGATATGCGTACCTGGCAACTATCGATGCCTCCCTGCTCATATCCAGCGCACAGGTTGTAGTCACCCACTGCTCCGTTGTACCAGGTTGGGCGGTTGCAACGGTCAACTGGAATTAAATTCACTGGGGCTTCTTGAAGGACATCTGATGTTTCTGAGGCTGAAGAGAAAAAGAGTATATTAAACATAGGACCACCATCTCAATAGGACAAGCCCCTCATGAGCTCAATGTGGTTATGTGAACGGTTAAATCTTTAATTTAATCTCTAATTAATATCCTGGGAGGACAAACAAAGGAATGCACTAGACCACTAATTCCAAATGGTATATCGCCTTGTGCTCTATTTTCACTGGTCTGCAATACCCACAAAGGCCAGCAGTCTCCTAAACTGACCCAATTCTGCATTCATTCTCCCATAAAACAATTAAAGTACTTACTCGCCAACATCCCGGAAACAATGGGCAGCTGTCAGAACCCATAAATTACTAAGGACGAAACCTCCGCATACGTGGGAATACTCATCGTCCCTGTACTCCTGGATGCTGACTATCCAGGGCCAGTTACCAGGCTCCGCATCCTTTCCTCCCACCACGCGGGAGCCACGGAAATCCTCCGCTAGGGGTCTGTCTCCACAGACTCTGCTGATTTTTTCAGCTACAGTTGGAGCGATTTGTTTCTCGGCCCTCTTTTTCATGGTCTCGGATTCAGGGTTCTTGTTCTTAGAAAGATGTTTAGAAATCCACTCGAGATAATACTGGGTGGCGGAGTAAACTCCAGGGCTTTTCTCCTGGGCACAGCCGGAGCCCCAGCTGGTTATGCCGACCACAGTATAGAACTTAGCTTTGCTCTTTTTGCACATTAAAGGTCCTCCGCTGTCACCCTGCGAAAAACAAAGAAAAGAAAACATTCCTGAATAAAGACTTTCAATAACTACAATGCTTTAACTGGGTCTCACTGTCTTTGCTTTTCCTTCTTGTATTTCACCTTTCCTCTTTCTGAAATGTTCTCTGTCAGCTGTTCCTGGACACAGTGTTACAGAACAAGTACTGTCCAGGACGCTTAAAACTATAACAATCCTCACCTATCATCACCCATGCCCAGAGAAAAAAGAGATGCGTACCTGGCAACTATCGATGCCTCCCTGCTCATATCCAGCGCACAGGTTGTAGTCACCCACTGCTCCGTTGTACCAGGTTGGGCGGTTGCAACGGTCAACTGGAATTAAATTCACTGGGGCTTCTTGAAGGACATCTGATGTTTCTGAGGCTAAAGAAAAAAAGAGTATATTAAACATAGGACCACCATCAGAAATCCTGTGGCCCAGTAAAAACCTAAAACATGGCCCCTAACCCATACAATGCTACTCACACCACCCTCACAATGAGGCCACCAAGCCCTAGAGTTTGCCTTGGGGCCACCAGACCCCAGTGTCCAGAAAGGCTCAATGCCCACAAGGGAAAACTCCAAACACCAGTCAGGAGGCAAGTAGCAAACCCTATCTATAGGTAAAAAACCTAGGATAAAGCTTACATCCTTCTTTGAGGACACCCCAGCCAGCGACGTAGCAGTCATCCAGTTTGTCCACAATGGCGTGTTTGGCAGGAAGGCAGGCAGGCTGAGTGTAGTCATCAAATTTGATGGATTGATTGAGCCGGAGCAAGGCGATGTCATCACGCTTAGTATGCGGGTCGTACGTCTCATGTTCGATCTTCTCTTTTATGATTCTGATCTGAACATGTGCCCCCATGTCTGAGAGTTGGTTTGCCCCAAACACGAGTCTCCAGCCATAATATTCACTGAATAAACCAAAATACAAGTTATTGGTGATCTTTTATTCTTGGGCATTAATAAATACCATATTGACCCCAAAGTCTCAATAGGACAAACCCCTCATGAGCTCAATGTGGTTATGTGAACGGTTAAATTTTTAATTTAATATCTAATTAATATCCTGGGAGGACAAGCAAAGGAATGCACTAGACCACTAATTCCAAATGGTATATCGCCTTGTGCTCTATTTTCACTGGTCTGCAATACCCACAGAGGCCAGAAGTCTCCTAAACTGACCCAATTCTGCATTCATTCTCCCATAAAACAATTAAAGTACTTACTCGCCAACATCCCGGAAACAATGGGCAGCTGTCAGAACCCATAAATTACTAAGGACGAAACCTCCGCATACGTGGGAATACTCATCGTCCCTGTACTCCTGGATGCTGACTATCCAGGGCCAGTTACCAGGCTCCGCATCCTTTCCTCCCACCACGCGGGAGCCACGGAAATCCTCTGCTAGGGGTCTGTCTCCACAGACTGAAATAGAAATAGAAAGAC
>NC_071096.1:11607996-11645496 GCF_027358695.1 Spea bombifrons
CTAATCGATTATTAAAATAATCGTTAGTTCCAACCCTAATTACTTACTTTTAATAAAGGTGTGGTTAACACACCAAAATTGGACAAAAAAATATATAATTGCTAACAGCAATCCTATCATGCTCAGGCAGCCAGTACATTCTGGAACCTGAGCATGATAGGAATATGATTACAGCCTCCCTATGCCATGGTACTGGTTGTGTGCACAATTTTTGTTCGTGCGCACTCCCTCTGAAAGCTATGTGCGCGCGCACAAGCGCACAGCTTAGAGGGAAAACTGCCCATATATATATATTACTATTAGCCCCTGCTGCCGATATATATTAATATTAGCCCCCGCTGCCGATATATATTAATTATACCCCCTGCCGCCGATATAGATGTATAAATATTAAACCCTGCTAAAATAGCCTATAGCAGGTATAGATCAACACATTAACACACAAACTCAGCTTTGCCTGTTTAGATCAATTGAAATTCACTTGTGAACTCAGCATTGAGGGTATAGATCAAATAAACAGAATCAGACATACAAATCCTCCAGGTATACAATATTCCAGGTATTATATTACTGTAACGATTCGACGAGAGACGGGTCCCGTTTGCAGAATGGTGCGATAACAGGAAGGGTAGTAGCAGGAGGAATAGTGGGACAACAGCAGGAAAGTTCCAATAGCATAAACAGGTCACAGTCCAAGGTCGAGGCAGGCAGCAAACAGGCAAAGTCCAAAAAGCAATCCAAAGTCAATCCAGGCAGCGATCAGAGAGTAGTCAGGAACAAAGCAGGAGTCAGGAAACCAGTAAATCAGAATATAACACACTGAGACAGCGATAGCGTTTGTACCACACAAGGGCTCAGATTAGAGTGAGCAGGGGGTTTAAATTTGGTGCCATACAGCTGCAGGCAATAATCAGCCAATCAGATAAAAAGCGGGAGGACCTGCCCCCTAGCATGACGTGTGCAGTTGCCGCCATGACAGTGTGCACGTGTGCGCAGCTCCAGTGCATCGAGGATGGCAGCAGAACCCTTCCAGGACCCCCCGGCAGGAGAGACAGACGCCAGGACGGCCGAGGACGGCGAAGAGGGCGATCCATGACGGCGAGCATGGCTGGAGGACCCGAAGGCGGGCACCCTCGAGGATGCCTCCACCCGAGGGAGCGGGACATGAGATGACCGGGCGGCAGCAGCGGAGCCCCCTGGACAGACCCGCCGGCGAAAGGTGACAATTACCCATCTTTGTCACTAAACAGCTCCTGTAGTCACAGTGATGTTGCTACAGGGGGGGCAATTGCCCCCCCTAGGTTATTCGTTGCCCCCCCTGTCCCCCCCCACACCGAATTTTGGAACCCAATGGATTTCCCAGGACAGTCCCGCAATAGGACTTTAAGTTCCGGGCAGACTCAAACGCTTTTTTTTGATGCGGAGGAGAGAGGGGGTGACTAGCAACCGCTCGGCCCCCCTTAGTCTCCTTCATGAGGCCTCTACCTCTGTCGCGGTGCCGCCGTTTCATGTTGAGTGCCGGAATATGACATCATATCTGATGCTCAGCAGTGAAGCAGCGCGCACTGCGACAGAGCAGGAAGATGGAAGCCGGCCACAGGACTTAAAGGTGAGTGAACTATAAAGGGGGAGAGGGTAGATAGTGAGTAGGGAAAGAGGAGGGAAAAGGGTTAGAAAGTGATAAGGGAGGGAGAAGGGGTAGAAAGTGATAGGGAGGGAGAGGGGGTAGAAAGTGATAAGGGAGGGATGAATGTGGATGAATTGTCTAAATGAGGGAGAGCATGAGTTAATATGTGGATGAGTTGTCTGAATGAGGGAGAGCATGAGCTAATATGTGGAGGAGTTGTCTGAATGAGGGAGAGCATGAGTTAATATGTGGATGAATTGTCTGAATGAGGGAGAGCATGAGTTAATATGTGGATGAGTTGTGTGAATGAGGGAGAACATGGGTTAATATGTGGATGTGTTGTCTGAATGAGGGAGAGCATGAGTTAATATGTGGATGAATTGTCTGAATGAGGGAGAGCATGAGTTAATATGTGGATGAGTTGTGTGAATGAGGGAGAACATGAGTTAATATGTGGATGTGTTGTCTGAATGAGGGAGAGCATGAGTTAATATGTGGATGAATTGTCTGAATGAGGGAGAGCATGAGTTAATATGTGAATGAATTGTCTGAGTGAGGGAGAGCATGAGTTAATATGTGGATGAATTGTCTGAATGAGGGAGAACATGAGTTAATATGTGGATGAATTGTCTGAATGAGGGAGAGCATGAGTTAATATGTGGATGAATTGTCTGAATGAGGGAGAGCATGGGTTTTTGTGTAGATGAATTGTTTGAATGAGGGAGAGCATGAGTTAATACGTGGATGTGTTGTCTGAATGAGGGAGAGCATGAGTTAATATGTGGATGTGTTGTCTGAATGAGGGAGAGCATGAGTTAATATGTGGATGACTTGTCTGAATGAGGGAGAGCATGAGTTAATATGTGGATGAATTGTCTGCATGAAGGAGAGCATGAGTTAATATCTGGATGAATTGTCTGAATGAGGGAGAGCATGAGTTAATATGTGGATGAATTGTCTGAATGAGGGAGACCATGAGTTAATATGTGGATGAATTGTCTGAATGAGGGAGACCATGAGTTAATGAGTATGTGTGTATCATAGATGTATAATTGTGGAAGGGCAAAAATGGCACTAGCAGGATGTTTGAGCTTTGGGGACCAAGATGGCACAGGCAGGGTGCTTATGGGACGAAGATGGCAAATCTTATGTGTGTTCTCTGGGTGCTGGCCAGGTTCTGTGTGGGCAGTGAGGACACCAGGGCTGACTTTGAGGTGTGCAATCTGTGATCTATGCCTGTAATTTAGGGGGATTTAAATATACCTTTAATGCCGTGTTTTTATGTGAATTCCAATTGTGTGTTATTCTGTAGATCCATATCTGCTGTGCTAGGTTTCCATACATTATTTATGTATACCTGCAAATACAGGGTTTGTATGTCTTGTTCAGTTGATTAATATCGGCAATGTTGTGTCCATGTATTTATTTGATCTATACCTGCAATGCTACGTTTCATATGTTATTAATGTATGCCTGCAAATACAGGATTTGTATGTCTGATTCTGTTTATTTGATATATACCTTCAGTGCTGAGATCACAAGTGAATTTCAATTGATCTATACATGCAAAGCTGGGTTTGGGTGTTAATGTGTTGATCTATACCTGCTATAGTATCAGTTGTACTAAATTGTGGCTTCAGGCTTCCCATGTGGAATGATCAAGTATTATGTTAGTTAGGGCTGAAACAACTAATCGATAAAATCAATAATAATCGATAATTAAAATCGTTGATGATTTTCATTATCGATTAGTTGAATCGATTTTTATCGATTATAAAACTCCTCTCCTTACATAATCCGACCTCAAACAGAGATCGGATTATAACACTAGAATCCAGATCCACCGCAACGCTGCAGGGGACCTGGATTCCCCTCACTGTCGGCCGGTGGGTGTCCGTGCGATGCGCACAGACAACTTCCATCTCTCCCCTCCACTTCCATACACCCCTCCGACTCCTCCCTCCTCCCATACACCTCTCTGCCTCTCTCCCGACTCCCTGGTGTTTTGTGAACCTCCGTTACTGACAGGCACTTTCACTGCAGCTTCATAGAAGCCTCAGCGTAAGTGAAGGGCAGTAACGGAGGCTGTCTGTGCACATCGTGCAGACCCCCACCGGCTGACAGAGAATCGAGGTCTCCTGCAGAGGATCATCCTCTCTGTCAGCTGGTGGGGTCTGCATCGCACAGACAGCCTCCGTTACTACCCTTCACTTATGCTGAGGCTTCTATGAAGCTGCAGTGAAAGTGCCTGTCAGCCACGGAGGTTCACAAAACACCAAGGAGTTGGGAGAGAGGCAGAGCGGTGTATGGGAGGGGGGAGGAGTCAGAGGGGTGTATGGAAGCCACCCCCCCATACACCACTCTGGCTCCTCCTCCTCCCATACACCACTCTGCCTCTTTACCTGGCTCCCTGGTGTCTTGTGAACCTCCGTTGCTGACAGGAGCCAGAGAGGAGTATGGGAGGGGGGAGGAGGCAAAGTGATGTATGGGAGGGAGGGAGGAGGCAAAGTGATGTATGGGAGGGGGGAGGAGGCAGAGTGGTGTATGGGAGGGGGAGGAGGCAGAGTGGTGTATGGGAGGGGGGAGTAGGCAAAGTGGTGTATGGGAGGGGGGAGGAGGCAAAGTGGTATAACGGAGGGGGAGGAGCCAGAGTGGTGTATGGGAGGGGGGAGGATGCAAAGTGGTATATGGGAGGGGGAGGAGGCAGAGTGGTATATGGGTGAGTTATAGTAGTGTATGAGGGGTATAATGAATTTCAGGGTAGCAGAGTGGTGTATGGGGGTGTAATGAATTTCAGGGAGGCAGAATGGCATATCTGGGAGAGTGGTGTATAGGGGGAGGTAGAGTGGTGTATGGGGGGTATAATGAATTTCAGAGTGGCATATCTGGGGGAGGCAGAGTGGTGAATCAGGGAGTATAATGAATTTCAGGGTGGTGCAGGGCATTTATGGGGGGCGGAGTGGCATATTAGGGTGCACAGTGGCATATAGGGAGGTATAAGGCATAAATGGGGGCGAGTGACATATCGATATTAGGCACATCAGGTGGGCATAAGACATATCTGGGGGTAAAAGGTATATCAGGGGGCTCAGTTGCATATCACTGGCATATAAGGAGTATAAGGCATATATGGGGGAAGAGTAGCAAGCTGGGGGTCAGATGTGCATAACTGGGGGCAGTTTGGTAAATAAAAGAAAATATAAACATATATTTTTTTTTCTTATAGTTTTTATTAAATATGAAAAATAGTTAACATATGAATTAATATTTACTAATAACTTTGTATTAAAACCTAGTTTGAGAAACACTGTGTTTGGGTTCTTGTAGCTTTTATTATTATGTCAGTAAAATAAGAAGGTGAATAGAGAGAGGCCATTGCGATAAAGAGATGAAAGTGTAAATTGTACGTTTTTTATTACATAATTTTAATTTAAAAAAACATTGCATTTTTTTTATTGATTAATCACTTAATGAAAAAATAATCGGCCAACTAATCGATTATTAAAATAATCGTTAGTTGCAGCCCTAATGTTAGTCCAATAACAAAAGTATCATTCCATAGCACATTACTTTGACAGTATATATATATATATATATATATATATATATATTATGTATGTATGTTTTTCCAGTGGTGTGATTTAATGGTGGAAATTATTAATGCCCCCCCCAATTTGACTGTGGTATCTTGTGTGCCCCCTATATATTGTTTCAAGAGTCGCCACTGCGTAGTCGTCTTTGTCCCCAGTTTCCCATAGCCATCTTTGTCAGTAAACACTGTGTATACTGGGGTATAAGGCATATCAGGGGGCACAGTGGCATATCAGGGGGTGGAAGGCATATCAGGGGGCACAGTGGCATATCAGGGGGTGTAAGGCATATAGGGTATATAAGGCATATGTGGGGAGGGCAGAGTTGCATATCTGGGGCTATGTGGCATATCTGGTGGTATGTGGTATATCTGGGGGTATAAGGCATATCTGGGAGGCAGTGTGGCAAGCCTGGGCTCAAATGTGCATAACGGGGGCAGGTTGGGAAATAAAAACAAGAAATGCATTTTTCTCAAAGTTTTTTTATTCTATTGTTTGTTTTTAACATCCTGTTTGTTTATTAAATTATTTTAAATAAATTAAAGATTTACATTTATTTTTTTTATCTGATTAATCGATTAATCGAAAAAATAGCCGGCCAACTAATCGATTATGAAAATAATCCACAGTTGCAGCCCTAAAGCTCACCTCTTATCGATCATGACATTGTTAAAGCAGCAGTTATGTCCAAGTTCACATCCTTACCTGTTGGTAGCACAAACCTCATATAACACAGAACCTGTTTCTTTCATTTCATGTTTTGAGAATTCCAATCTTTTTTTTTGAAAGGGATTGTCTAGAATTTATAAACTCTCTTGGAAAATTGACTTAATTGTCGACAGTCCCAAATGTAACAGGCGTGCCATGTTACATTTAGAATGCCAATATATGACATGGACATCTTCTGCATGTCCACCACATGTTTCAGAAGCTCATGTTTTGCCCCTGACATGTGTCATACCTACTTGGAGTACCATTTTCCAAGCCAACAGCCCCTTCTCCATTCTAGGTGCTCTAGACCGGCACCCGAATCGACAATACCCCGAAGGGTGGTCAAGTCTGCGAAAGCACTTCAAATTGGCAAAGGGGCAAAGTGTTGTCTTTGTAGCTAAAGGCATGGGAAAGGGCTTAGAATTTACAGAGACCTTTATACTACTTTATGTGATGTGGATAGCATTTTAGAGCTATATGACAGAGGGACGTTGATTTTTGCTCCCAAAACATTACTATTATTTATAAAGCGCCGGCAGATTTCACAGCGCTGTTACAGTCACTAGAACAATTTATAAAAACATACAATAACAAACTGGTGCCAAGGGGAAGAGGGCTCTGGTCTTGCGAGCTTACAATCTAGTCGGTGTTTGAGGGGGAAGTGAGACAATAGGAGAGGACGGTGTGGATGGGGATGAGTTGATCCGGTTCCGATGATGTTGAAGCTGTTGATTGTTCAGATGGCTGTGATTAGAATGATGGTTGGGAGTACTGGGAAGGAATGTTGTACGCTTCCCTGAACAGGTGGGTTTTCAGAGAGATTTTGAAAGTTCTGTACGAGACAGAAAGTCTGATGGAACAGGGAAGGGAATTCCACAGGAGGGGTTCGGCGCGGGTGAAATCCTGAATACGGGAGTGGGAAGGGGTAACACCAGTAGAAGCCACGGGTCGTGAGAGGAGTGAAGGGGGCAGGTAGGGGTGTATTTGGATAGGAGGATAGAGATGTAAGGTGGTGCAGAGTTGTTGAGGGCTCTTTAGGTCAGAAGTTTAAATTTGATTTTGGAGGGTATGGGGAGCCAATGAAGTGATTGGCATAGTGGGGCAGCGGTTGAGGAATGGCGGCAGAGAAAAATGAATCTGGCTGCAGTGTTGAGGATGGATTGAAGCGGTGACAGGCTGAAGAGGGGGAGATGGGTTAGTAGGTAGTTGCAATAATCCAGGCGGGATATCACAAGGGAGAGGATTAGTAACTTCAATGTGTGTTAATATTCACAGTAAATTATAACTATTTTCTTCCTCTGTTCTGGTTCTGTATGATGCACCATTAATGAGGAAAGATAAACAGCCAGCCCAGTATAATCTATAGTGAAACTGGTGAGACAACTCAATCTATTATGCAGAAGAAGCCAAGCTCCACCTGCAACACAAGTTCACTGCCAATGATCCCTTCTATACGTTTAGGATGTGAGATGTTCATAGTGAGAAAGTAGACAATTATTATAGAGCTTTAGAGCTATAAAGTTTTATGGAACTACTTAGCAAATCCACAATTTAGTTTATGGCGAATTCCAGGCTTCGATCATTAATGTACTAAATTATTACTACTGATTGCTAGCTTGAAGTGGTGAAGTTCTCCCAAAAACGAGGATGGGTCCTAAAATCAAACACCTCTCTGAGCATGTATAGCTAGTATCAGGTAATATAGTCATTTTAATAATATAACTCCATCAAGTTCAACAAGGATTTTTTATTAGAGATTATTTTTATGACTTGGCTTAACATGCAGGACCAATGGGCTGCCGCTGCGTGAAAGTCAAACCCACAGAGCAAGATTCAGAATTAGGACAACATCCCGATTTTGAAATCTAAATATTGGGCACACGTCTCATTTTGTTGCTTCTTCAACTCCTTTAAATAGTCTTTGGGCACTTGATCAGTGGAATGAGCCACAAAAACCACTTGGTAAGTCGTAATTGTGCATAGCGGAGGTATAACGAGTACACATACACGCAACACCAAATACATTATCACTTTATAAACAAACATTTAATTAGTGCAAGCACAACCGCCATTTCCAGTGGGTAGAGATACCCAGTTATGTAGTTCAGCAACAGCTGTAATATTATTCAGCCCTTCGTATATTAATATATGTATAAAGAGAATATCTGCACCTAGAAAGTGGGAAATAGACTGAAATGTCTGCTGATGTATACATTAATAAATACTGATAAATATATATCTATAGATATATAATATTATATATGTGAAATCCTGGGATCCTCCATTGTGTATCCACTGGCTAGACATGCATATAAATGCCGCTTGCTGGGACTGTTTATGCCGTCGTGCTGTAAAATTATACATATGTTTTTTAAAAAAAGAACTTGGTGTGCCCAAAAATATTTAAAAACAAACCTAAAGGGCACCAGTGTTTTCTTCTGTTAACAGCATATGTTAGATTTTACAACTTGATTGTGTAACCAGCTTGACACTTTAGTGTCAGCGTTTGTGTTATATGGACACCCTATTAATCAGGCAGTATTTCTTGGGTTTGGCTTGCGTCCGTTCATTTAAAAATGTCATATTGTATACAACTGTTTGCATCACACAAACAAAATACACATTTATATACGCACTAACCAGTCCTAACCAAAATACATATAATAAAAGGGAACAAAGAAACCCCATCAACTCCAGATAGAAAATATAAAAAATATTCCCTTAATCTGCAAACACAGCGCAGGCTACTGTGGACCTAAAGAAGAGTAGCCAGACCATAACATTTCAGTAGTCAGCCGGTGCCTTTCTACATCGCAAAAGAAAGACATTAATGCCCCTGCTTGATTCTCTTACAAGATAATGTAAAGTATTGTTTCCATGTCCATCACAAGTACACCCTATAGATTGTAACCCTCCTCACCTGTTGTCTCTGTTAGTCAATTTGTTATATTACATGCTACTTGTTATGTCCTGTCTACTCATTGTACAGCGCTACGGAATTTGATGGCGCTATATAAAACAGTAAATAATAATAAATAATAAGTACACGTCTTATTTATGCATTCCTATTTATTAATCTATTAGCCTATACTTATAACTAAATGCTGACGTGATATGCAGTTTCTGCTGCAAAGAGATGGCTCCATCTGATGTAAATCTGATGTATTTCTGCTCCGGGAGCGCTTTAGATATAACGGGTCTTCCTGTCAGCTTTGCTGATTTATTCAGCTACGTTTGGAGCGATTTGTTTCACGGCCCTATTTTAGATGGTCTTGGATGTAGGGTTCTTGTTCTTAGAAAGATGTTTAGAAATCCACTCGAGATAATACTGGGTGGCGGAGTAAACTCCAGGGCTTTTCTCCTGGGCACAGCCGGAGCCCCAGCTGGTTATGCCGACCACAGTATAGAACTTAGCTTTGCTCTTTTTGCACATTAAAGGTCCTCCACTGTCACCCTGCGAAAAACAAAGAAAAGAAAACATTCCTGAATAAAGACTTTCAATAACTACAATGCTTTAACTGGGTCTCACTGTATTTGCTTTTCCTTCCTGTATTTCATCTTTCTCCTTTCTGAAATGTTTCTCTGTCAGCTGTTCCTGGACACAGTGTTACAGAACAAGTACTGTCCAGGACGCTTAAAACTATAACAATCCTCACCCATCATCACCCATGCCCAGAGAAAAAAAGATATGCGTACCTGGCAACTATCGATGCCTCCCTGCTCATATCCAGCGCACAGGTTGTAGTCACCCACTGCTCCGTTGTACCAGGTTGGGCGGTTGCAACGGTCAACTGGAATTAAATTCACTGGGGCTTCTTGAAGGACATCTGATGTTTCTGAGGCTGAAGAGAAAAAGAGTATATTAAACATAGGACCACCATCAGAAATCTTGTGGCCCAGTAAAAACCTAAAACATGGCCCCTATCCCATACAATGCTTCTCACACCACCCTCACAATGAGGCCACCAGGCCCCAAAGCTTGCACTGGGACCACCAGACCCCAGTGTCCAGAAAGGCTCAAACCCACAAAGGAAAACTCCAAACACCAGTCAGGAGGCAAGTAGCAAACCCTATCTATAGGTAAAAAAAACCTAGGATAAAGCTTACATCCTTCTTTGAGGACACCCCAGCCAGCGACGTAGCAGTCATCTAGGTTGTCCACAATGGCGTGTTTGGCAGGAAGGCAGGCAGGCTGAGTGTAGTCATCAAATCTGATGGGCTGATTGAGCCGGAGCAAAGCAATGTCATCACGCTTAGTATCCGGGTCGTATGTCTCATGTTCGATCTTCTCTTTTATCATTCTGATCTGAGCATGTGCCCCCATGTCTGAGAGTTGGTTTGCCCCAAACACGAGTCTCCAGCCATAATATTCGCTGAATAAACCAAAATACAAGTTATTAGTGATCTTTTATTCTTGGGCATTAATAAATACCATATTGACCCCAAAGTCTCAATAGGACAAGCCCCTCATGAGCTCAATGTGGTTATGTGAACGGTTAAATCTTTAATTTAATCTCTAATTAATATCCTGGGAGGACAAACAAAGGAATGCACTAGACCACTAATTCCAAATGGTATATCGCCTTGTGCTCTATTTTCACTGGTCTGCAATACCCACAAAGGCCAGCAGTCTCCTAAACTGACCCAATTCTGCATTCATTCTCCCATAAAACAATTAAAGTACTTACTCGCCAACATCCCGGAAACAATGGGCAGCTGTCAGAACCCATAAATTACTAAGGACGAAACCTCCGCATACGTGGGAATACTCATCGTCCCTGTACTCCTGGATGCTGACAATCCAGGGCCAGTTACCAGGCTCCGCATCCTTTCCTCCCACCACGCGGGAGCCACGGAAATCCTCCGCTAGGGGTCTGTCGCCACAGACTCTGCTGATTTTTTCAGCTACAGTTGGAGCGATTTGTTTCTCGGCCCTCTTTTTCATGGTCTCGGATTCAGGGTTCTTGTTCTTAGAAAGATGTTTAGAAATCCACTCGAGATAATACTGGGTGGCGGAGTAAACTCCAGGGCTTTTCTCCTGGGCACAGCCGGAGCCCCAGCTGGTTATGCCGACCACAGTATAGAACTTAGCTTTGCTCTTTTTGCACATTAAAGGTCCTCCACTGTCACCCTGCGAAAAACAAAGAAAAGAAAACATTCCTGAATAAAGACGTTCAATAACTACAATGCTTTAACTGGGTCTCACTGTATTTGCTTTTCCTTCCTGTATTTCATCTTTCTCCTTTCTGAAATGTTTCTCTGTCAGCTGTTCCTGGACACAGTGTTACAGAACAAGTACTGTCCAGGACGCTTAAAACTATAACAATCCTCACCCATCATCACCCATGCCCAGAGAAAAAAAGATATGCGTACCTGGCAACTATCGATGCCTCCCTGCTCATATCCAGCGCACAGGTTGTAGTCACCCACTGCTCCGTTGTACCAGGTTGGGCGGTTGCAACGGTCAACTGGAATTAAATTCACTGGGGCTTCTTGAAGGACATCTGATGTTTCTGAGGCTAAAGAAAAAAAGAGTATATTAAACATAGGACCACCATCAGAAATCCTGTGGCCCAGTAAAAACCTAAAACATGGCCCCTAACCCATACAATGCTACTCACACCACCCTCACAATGAGGCCACCAAGCCCTAGAGTTTGCCTTGGGGCCACCAGACCCCAGTGTCCAGAAAGGCTCAATGCCCACAAGGGAAAACTCCAAACACCAGTCAGGAGGCAAGTAGCAAACCCTATCTATAGGTAAAAAACCTAGGATAAAGCTTACATCCTTCTTTGAGGACACCCCAGCCAGCGACGTAGCAGTCATCCAGTTTGTCCACAATGGCGTGTTTGGCAGGAAGGCAGGCAGGCTGAGTGTAGTCATCAAATTTGATGGATTGATTGAGCCGGAGCAAGGCGATGTCATCACGCTTAGTATGCGGGTCGTACGTCTCATGTTCGATCTTCTCTTTTATGATTCTGATCTGAACATGTGCCCCCATGTCTGAGAGTTGGTTTGCCCCAAACACGAGTCTCCAGCCATAATATTCACTGAATAAACCAAAATACAAGTTATTAGTGATCTTTTATTCTTGGGCATTAATAAATACCATATTGACCCCAAAGTCTCAATAGGACAAACCCCTCATGAGCTCAATGTGGTTATGTGAACGGTTAAATTTTTAATTTAATATCTAATTAATATCCTGGGAGGACAAACAAAGGAATGCACTAGACCACTAATTCCAAATGGTATATCGCCTTGTGCTCTATTTTCACTGGTCTGCAATACCCACAAAGGCCAGCAGTCTCCTAAACTGACCCAATTCTGCATTCATTCTCCCATAAAACAATTAAAGTACTTACTCGCCAACATCCCGGAAACAATGGGCAGCTGTCAGAACCCATAAATTACTAAGGACGAAACCTCCGCATACGTGGGAATACTCATCGTCCCTGTACTCCTGGATGCTGACTATCCAGGGCCAGTTACCAGGCTCCGCATCCTTTCCTCCCACCACGCGGGAGCCACGGAAATCCTCCGCTAGGGGTCTGTCTCCACAGACTGACATAGAAATAGAAAGACATTGGAGAAACAAGAGGTTTTACTTTAATGTAAAATGAAGAACATGCTGAGATAAAAGGTAGAGAATTTTATAAAATAAAGTCAAATAAATGTGTGGAGGGGATAGATAGAACTATACTCAATTCTAAAATTATATCTGGACCATTCTTAAAATCCCTAAGATTTGCCATTATTATTATTCATTATTATTATTATTAGTATTATTAAAGGCCATGGTTTACAAATATAAAATACCATTAAGAACAAACATCTTATTTTTTCACAGAATAAAGTAAGATTTAATCTTATTGCTATTAACAGGACATACAAAATCATAACACACACACATTATTAAATAACATCCTGATTTTAAAGCTATTTGACAGTTATAGGCATTAACGTATTGTACCAATGGGGGGAGGGGTTAATTAAGGAGTTATTTATAGAAGAACAGGCTGTAAGAATATAAAATATCCATGAATTGTAATAGTAATGGTAATCATCTGCATCTCTCCTAAAACCATTAATGTTGTATCATTAAAAACCTGTACTTTCCTTCTGTAATAACAGATCTACTTACCTCTATAGTCAGAGCTCTCAGATGTTCCTAGGAAAGCCCAAATAATTATAAAAATCACATATAACTTCATGCTTACTCCATAGCACTGAAAAGCAATCTGTTTATGCACAAGAGTGTGCAGAATATGTTGCGCACCTGCTAGGATTCTGGCATCATAAAGACAGAGTTAGGTATGAGGTCACAAAATAGTGAAAGAGTGAAACATGGAAATGCAGAGTAAAGACTGAAACAGGGAACTAAATAAATAAATAAATCACTTACATGTACAAAACATAATATTAAACGGACAAAAAAGCACTGCTTTTCTATCATGTCTAATAAAATATTAATTTGATGCATGGAAAATGTATGGTTTATAAGAGATTTATTTAAGCGATCATTGTAAATGGCACTAGTCCTAGAGGGTTGGAAATTAACGAATGTTTTGCCCATTCACAAAAAGGGCGGTGGGGAGGGGTCGGCAACAACCGGCCAGTAAATCTAACATCAGTAGTGGGGAATGGAAAGGACTGTATGTTAAAGGACGGGATTGTTGTGTAAAGTCACATGGCTTTCAAGATCAAAAACAACACGGGTTTACTTCAGGAAGATCATTCCAAACTAATCTCATTGATTTATTTGATTGGGGGACTGAAGTAATTGATGAAGGTGGTGCAGTAGACATTGCGTATCTGGATTTCAGTAAGGCTTTTGACATTGTCCCACATAGAAGACTTATCTTAGATAGAGGGAAGAGCTCATGCCGTTGTACAGATCACTGGTGAGACCTCACTTGGAGTATTGTGTACAGTAGTAGAGACCGTATCTAGAGTTTATTTATAAGAATAAAATCTACCACAACAAGAGGACATAGTCTTAAGCTCAAGGTGCTGGGGTTTAAATGTAATATCAGGAAACGTTACTTTAATGAAAGGATAGTAGGTGCATGGAATGGCCTTTCAGCAGTGGTAGAGATTAATACAGTAAAGGAGTTTAAGCAAGCATGGGATAGGAATAAGGCTAAGCGGGCTATAACAGGGACTAAAGAATGTATTAAGAGGATGAGCAGAGTAGATGGCCGAACGGTTTTTAACTGCCATAACTTTCTATGTTTCTATGTTATGATTATAGCACACGGATCAAGCAGTGGAACTTAGATGATCTGGTGAACATGACACATAAACATACATACATACATACATACACATCCCTTACACACAATTATTCACCAGCAGGCACGGTTATCTGGCTGATGATAACCTATATGTAGCCACCTTGTGCCACGAGAGCGGGAAGGCGGTTACAGCTACAATGAAATTTGAATTACAGCTTTTACTATCTGTCCATAGGGGGTAACCCTCAATTATTGATCTGAAAAACTTAATTGAGCAGCAAAGATTTAACTATATATATATCTATATATATACACACACATACACACACACACATATATATATATATATATATATATATATATACACATATATATATATATATATATATATATATACACACACATATATATATATATATATATACACACATATATTTATATATATATATATATACACATATATATATATATATATATATATATATATATATATATATATATATATATATATATAATATTTTTTATCTTTATTATGTATTTTAAAATAAAACATTACTGTAGACATTACATTAAATCAGCCAGACTGGATCCTTAAAATTCTATAGTTTGTAAAAAAAAAATGTATTACAGCCAAATCTGCCAGACTTACAATATATCTCTCCCCTGGAGTTTCTGAAAATAAGTCAAATCTGTGATACTAAATAAATAAACCCTCTGCCTATCTTTAAATTAGCATTGAGGGTAATTTAGAATAGTAAGTTTTTGAATAAATAGTAAATCAAACAAGAAGAGGAGAAACCCAGGATTACAGAAACCCGACCAGTGCTTCATCTCTCCGGCATCCCATCTAGGCAAGCAAAAATTATATAAAAAACAGATCTATCCCTATCTACACACAGCGCTCCAGGAGAGAGATACATTGTTACTCTGGAAGATTTTGTCGTATGTTTTTCATTGTAACACATACAATCATTGGTCTTTCATATTCCTGGGCTGCTCCCACCGCCAGCAAAAATGGTACAGCGGGAAGCTACCTGGACGGAAAAACTGCAGGTTGGCTACCCTTAAAAACCCCAAAGCGGTGAAAATAAAAACCCATCAGAACAGCGCCATCTTGTGTTAACATAGAAGATAACATTAACATCCTTCAACGCGAGGAAGTAGATGTCACACACTTACTTCTTTATTCTAAGGCACTACCTCTCTAACACAAAAAGGGTAAAGGTGGGCAAGAAAACATAGTATTTGTATAAAGCATTGGTGTCAGAAAGGCATTTATAGGAATTGTTATTTATAGGAACAGCGGTTACCTGGCTATGTTGTGACATAAGTGAGAGCTACCATCCTGCTGCCCCATCATACTACTGATCAGCCATCAATCAATCATTTCATGCAGGTATAACACGGCTGTGAGTAGTGATGGAGGATCCTGGACGTTTGGTGAGGACAGGAACCACATTACACCTTAGTTCTTCTTATATGATGTCAAATCTGAGAAATTACAACAGGATAGCTTAAACCAGAATGTAAAAAGTTAATAGTAGCGAGATAGAAAGCTCCTTTTTTTTGATGATTGGCCCCGCCCCTTTCATTATAGCGTCCACACTGCTCATTAACTCATTTAACAGTAAGTATAAAATTAATATTTGGGCTGCTGAAAGTTAGGGGAGGTGAAGTTTAATTTAGGGGCAGTTATGGTTGATGGGGTTGTTAGGGTTAATTTAGGGGCAGTTATGGTTAATGGGGTTGTTAGGGTTAATTTAGGGGCAGTTATGGTTGACGGGGTCTTAAGGGTTAATTTAGGCACAGTTATGGTTAATGGGGTCTTTAGAATTAATTTAGGGGCAGTTATGGTTAATGGGGTCTTTAGGGTTAATTTAGGGGCAGTTATGGTTAATGGGGTCTTTAGTGTTAATGTAGGTGCAGTTATGATTAATGGGGTCTTTAGGGTTAATTTAGGGGCAGTTATGGTTAATGGGGTCTTTAGGGTTAATTTAGGGGCAGTTATGGTTAATGGGGTCTTTAGTGTTAATGTAGGTGCAGTTATGATTAATGGGGTCTTTAGGGTTAATTTAGGGACAGTTATGGTTAATGGGGTCTTTAGGGTTATTTTATGCTGAGTTAATTTAATTAATTTAATAAGGCTAACTTAAAGTGCAGTTGGAGGTAAAGGGGTGCAGTGCCAACTCTAAAAATAATATTGGGGGGCACATAAGATACCACAGTCAAAACTGGGGGGCATTAATAATTTCCACCATTAAATCATACCACTGAAAAAAACATATTATGTCAAGTATGATTATTTCTCCTCTACAGACACCAAACAAGCCAGACGGCTTGTTTTTCCCTCAGAAATCTCATGGTGCTGCCACAACCACAGGGGATTCTTCGTAGGTGCATGCAAATGGTTAACAATTATCACCTCTGCTTCTAGGGTTTCCATCACCTTTACCCACCATAACCTATATGTGTGTATATATATATATATATATATATATCTATATATATATATAGATATATATATATATATACTTGGTCATTCAACATTGGAAGCCTGAAGCCACAATTAAGTGCAACTAATACTTGAAATAAAGATTATAGAGTAAATAACACAATATCTTAAGTTTTCCACTAAATGATTTCTGGGCTTTGAAAGTTTTGTCCCCCTGAAGTCACTACAAATTCAGGAGGGTGTTTTATCTCTGGATAAGCAAAAATGAAATAGTTCCTACTGTAAATTAAGTGCCAGGAAACAGATGACCAAACACACACCAGGACAGGCTCTGCCACACCGACACCCAGACACACACACACCAGGACAGGCTCTGCCACACCAACTACCAAACACACATCAGGATAGGCTCTGCCACACCAACATCCAGACACACGCACCAGGACAGGCTCTGCCACACCAACACCCAAACACACACACACACTAGGACAGGCTCTGCCACACCAACGCCCATACACACACCAGGACAGGCTCTGCTACACTGATAACCAAAATACACAAACAGCAGGACACAATCTATGACACAGACATCTACACCAGGATGGAATTTCCACAATGCATTGTTGTTGATACCCCCCTTAGTGTTTTTGCCCCTTGTGTACTGATGCCTCAACTAGCACCCTTTTAGTATAGATTAATGTGGTGCTCCCACATCCTTGTATGATCGCCTCCAGCCACCACTATTTGTATTAATGCCCCCAGTGATGGTGTCACGGAACCGGGTCCATACAGATGACCGCACTCACCCGGGCGTTGAGCACCTAGGGTTGTGCAGCCACATACCAGCACCCTGACATAGCAGCAGATGTAGTCCCAAATGAAATGAAGTGATATCCTGCAGGCACCCTGGAACAAGCATGAGACTCACGTGCAGGATGCTGCAGGCTGGGAGTATGGAAGCTAAACAAAGGATATAGCAGAAACATAACAAGCAAGGGGGACAGAGCGAGCAAGATACAGAGAGACCAAGCAAGACAGGACACCCCGCTGCCGGGGATACAAGACAGGACACCACGCTGCCGGGGATACAAGACAGGACACCACGCTGCCGGGGATACAAGACAGGACACCCCGCTGCCGAGGATACAAGACAGGACATCCCGCTGCCGGGGATACAGGTTACATCAGACTGACACACATATACACAGGAACTTGCCTAGGACTGTATGATAACTATTGGAGATTCCGTCACATGTTACGGCCATAGTATGCTTAGCCCACCACTACGCCAAAGTACTCCAATGACAGTGGGTCCTAAAGCTAATCCCTGCTGACCACGGTACGAAACAAAACAAACATGAAACCCAAACACATAACAATAAGAGACATACCTATAGACTGCAGACTGAAACAAACAGAACACACCGGTGGGGCACACCTTATAAAGGAAACAGAGCTGAAGCAAAGAGCAGAACTAAAAGCAAGGAATGGAAGATCAGGACAGAGCATACGGAAATCCAGGAATGGATTAAAGCACAACAGAGAAACTGAAGCAAGACAGATATGCAGCTCTGCAGCCTGGGTAGAACGTGACAGATGGCCCCATCACATATATGCCTTAGACTTGCATTTTTAACTACATAACAAGTACTTATCACTTGAAATTGAAATATGATTTTAAAATAACAGCTGAACTGGCAGTTTCTTTAATATTAGACTCTGCTGCCGATATATGTATTAATATTAGCCCCTGCTGCCCATATACAATGTTCCCTCTAATGTTTCTTAGGTGGTGTGCGCAGAAAATTTCTCTTGTGCAAAAATTTTCCCAGAGACAAAATTTTGTGCGCACAAAATGCTTCTGCAAATGTTAAATTTCAATTGCTATTCTATATTTTTGGTATAGCTCGCTCATGGTTAATAACACTACATTATAGTGTGATAATGTAGTATTAGTTACACAACAGTATTACTTACTGTAATGTTTTTTTAAAGGTGAAATTCTCACTGCATAAGTAAATTATGAGCGAATCACGAGCGGAGGCTCCAGGCCGCATAAAGGATAAAAAAAAATTGGGAAAAACTTGTCCGCAGGGGCATACCTAGAGTATTAGGCACCTGGGGTGGACCCCACACACACTTTAAAACTGCATAGCTTCTATCATTAGGCAAACATTGACAGGGGTACAGCATAACTGTTATCATTATTTACTAAGGCAGACATTGACGGTGGTACAGCATAACTGCTAACATTATATAGTGAGGCAAACATTGACAGTGGTACAGCATAACTGCTATCATTATATACTGAGGCAAACACTGACAGTGGTATAGCAGAACATCTATCACTATATACTGAGGCACGCACTGACGGTGGTACAGCATAACACCTATCATTATATACAGAGGTACACATTGAGCATGGTACAACATAACACCTATCACTATACATTGACAATAATGCAGCATAACCCCAATAACTATATACTAAGCCAAACATTGATGTGGTGTAGGCCTACCACTTTAGTGTCTGGCCTAGTATCTATCTATATATATATATATATATATATATATATAAATATAAATCTATATTTACTATATATATCCATATAGGGGTGCACCGAAATGAAAATTCTGGACCCGAAAATTTAGCATTCGCTTGACTGAAACCGAAAATGACCCCCCACACCTTGAAAAACAAAAACAAAAAAAAACACTTTTATTAAAAGTAACACACCAAAATTAGACAAAAAAATCAATAACAATATATCTATATATATATAATTAAAAGCAATCACACTCCTATCATGCCCAGGTTGTAACTTGTACTGGTTACTTGGGCATGATAGGAGTGGGATTGCTGTTAGCAATCATATATATATATATATATTAATATTGTTATCAAATTTTTGTGTCCAATTTTGGTGTGTTACTTATAAGGCTGAAACAACTAATCAATAAAATCGCTAATAATCGATAATGAAAATCGTTGTCAACGCAATGTCAAGCAAATGCTCTGTAAAACTCCTCTCCTTATATAATCCGACCTCAAACAGAGTTCGGATTATAACACTAGAATCCAGATCCACCGCAACGCTGCAGGGGACCTGGATTCCCCTCACTGTCGGCCGGTGGGTGTCCGTGTGATGCACACAGACAACTTCCGTCTCTCCCCTCCACTTCCATATACCCCTCTGACTCCTCCCCCCTCCCATACACCGCTCTGCCTCTCTCCCGACTCCCTGGTGTTTTGTGAACCTCCGTTGCTGACAGGCACTTTCACTGCAGCTTCATAGAAGGGGATATAAGGTATATCGATATTAGGCATATCAGGGGTGCATAAAACAAATCTGGGGGTAAAAGGTATATCAGAGGGCTCAGTTGCATATCACTGGCATATAAGGAGTATAAGGCATATCAGGGGCACAGTGGCATATCAGGGGGCACAGTGGAATCTCTGGCATATAAGAGGTATAAGGCATATATGGGGCAGAGTGGCAAGCTGGGGGTCAGATGTGCATAACTGGGGGCAGTTTGGTAAATAAAAGAAAATATAAACAAGGCTTTTTTTCTCATAGTTTTTATTAAATAGGAAAAATAGTTAACATATTGTAGAAAAGCCCCTTTAAATCCCGGGATATATAACCTTCACCCGTCTGGCTTTCCTTTAACTACTACCGATTCCTCGTCGTATGAAACTCCACTTACACCAGTGGCTTAAAACAATGGGTTTATTAACATAACAAATACATATATATGAGTATATAGAGAAGCGTCTGAAATACAAGGCTCTATGACTCTAACTATACTATGCTAATGACTCTATCTGTGCATGTAAGGATGGGATGTCCCTGTCACCTTGATGTTATCCTTCCTTCTTTCTTTCTGGTTCTCTCTTTTTGTCTTTGTTCCTCACACCTTTATAGCCACCATGCCCAAACAGTCCCAGCCAATCATCTTCTGAGTTTGTGTCCACTCATCCTTAGGAAGGCACAATCTTGTACCTGCACCAGCTGCCTGTAGAGACCGCTCTTGTCCATGAAGTTAGATTGCCCCCACAGTGAAGTTGATGGTCCTCAGGGCAAATTCAGGGTGGGTCTCTGAATGTTGATATTGTCTCCTGCAATCCTTTTGTTGTAGGAGATTGTAGATTGTACCTCCTGTTTATTGTTCCCACCTGGTAGAGAGATAGCTCTTTGATGTATTGTGAGTTCCTGGACATTTGGGTTTCTCCACTAGTGTAATTCCTTGAAACTGGTTTACTCAAGAGGAATCCCATTGTGTTGGGAGCCAGCTGTTGTCCTTGGAGATTAATAGTTGATTTATATTTATTACACATATGAATTAATATTTACTAATATCTTTGTATTAAAACCTAGTTTGAGAAACACTGTGTTTGGGTTCTTGTAGCTTTTATTATTATGTCAGTAAAATAAGAAAGTGAATAGAGAGAGGCCATTGCAATAAAGAGATGAAAGTGTAAATTGTACGTTTTTTGTTACATTATTTTAAATTTAAAAAAAATTGCATTTTTTTATCCGATTAATCGATTAATCGAAAAAATAATTGGCCAACTAATCGATTATTAAAATAATCGTTAGTTGCAGCCCTAGTTACTTACTTTTAATAAAGGTGTGGTTAACACACCAAAATTGGACAAAAAAATATATAATTGCTAACAGCAATCCTATCATGCTCAGGCAGCCAGTACATTCTGGAACCTGAGCATGATAGGAATATGATTACAGCCTCCCTATGACATGGTACTGGTTGTGCGCACAATTTTTGTTCGTGCGCACTCCCTCTGAAAGCTATGTGCGCGCGCACAAGCGCACAGCTTAGAGGGAAAACTGCCCATATATATTTATTACTATTAGCCCCGGCTGCCGATATATATTAATATTAGCCCCCGCTGCCGATATATATTAATTATACCCCCTGCCGCCAATATAGATGTATAAATATTAAACCCTGCTGCCTATAGCAGGTATAGATCAACACATTAACACACAAACTCAGCTTTGCCTGTTTAGATCAATTGAAATTCACTTGTGAACTCAGCATTGAGCGTATAGATCAAATAAACAGAATCAGACATACAAATCCTCCAGGTATACAATATTCCAGGTATTATATTACTGTAACGATTCGACGAGAGACGGGTCCCGTTTGCAGAATGGTGGGATAACAGGAAGGGTAGTAGCAGGAGGAATAGTGGGACAACAGCAGGAAAGTTCCAATAGCATAAACAGGTCACAGTCCAAGGTCGAGGCAGGCAGCAAACAGGCAAAGTCCAAAAAGCAATCCAAAGTCAATCCAGGCAGCGATCAGAGAGTAGTCAGGAACAAAGCAGGAGTCAGGAAACCAGTAAATCAGAATATAACACACTGAGACAGCGATAGCGTTTGTACCACACAAGGGCTCAGATTAGAGTGAGCAGGGGGTTTAAATTTGGTGCCATACAGCTGCAGGCAATAATCAGCCAATCAGATAAAAAGCGGGAGGACCTGCCCCCTAGCATGACGTGCGCAGTTGCCGCCATGACAGTGTGCACGTGTGCGCAGCTCCAGTGCATCAAGGATGGCAGCAGAACCCTTCCAGGACCCCCCGGCAGGAGAGACAGACGCCAGGACGGCCGAGGACGGCGAAGACGGCCATCCACGACGGCGAGCATGGCTGGAGGACCCGACGGCGGGCACCCTCGAGGATGCCCCCACACGAGGGAGCGGGACGTGAGATGACCGGGCGGCAGCAGCGGAGCCCCCTGGACAGACCCGCCGGCGAAAGGTGACAATTACCCATCTTTGTCACTAAACAGCTCCTGTAGTCACAGTGATGTTGCTACAGGGGGGGCAATTGCCACCCCTAGGTTATTCGTTGCCCCCCCCTGTCCCCCCCCACACCGAATTTTGGAACCCAATGGATTTCCCAGGACAGTCCCGCAATGGGACTTTAAGTTCCGGGCAGACTCAAACGCTTTTTTTTGATGCGGAGGAGAGAGGGGGTGACTAGCAACCGCTCGGCCCCCCTTAGTCTCCTTCATGAGGCCTCTACCTCTGTCGCGGTGCCGGCGTTTCATGTTGAGTGCCGGAATATGACATCATATCTGATGCTCAGCAGTGAAGCAGCGCGCGCTGTGACAGAGCAGGAAGATGGAAGCCGGCCACAGGACTTAAAGGTGAGTGAACTATAAAGGGGGAGAGGGTAGATAGTGAGTAGGGAAAGAGGAGGGAGAAGGGTTAGAAAGTGATAAGGGAGGGAGAAGGGGTAGAAAGTGATAGGGAGGGAGAGGGGGTAGAAAGTGATAAGGGAGGGATGAATGTGGATGAACTGTCTAAATGAGGGAGAGCATGAGTTAATATGTGGATGAGTTGTCTGAATGAGGGAGACCATGAGCTAATATGTGGATGAGTTGTCTGAATGAGGGAGAGCATGAGTTAATATGTGGATGAATTGTCTGAATGAGGGAGAGCATGAGTTAATATGTGGATGAGTTGTGTGAATGAGGGAGAACATGAGTTAATATGTGGATGAATTGTCTGAATGAGGGAGAGCATGAGTTAATATGTGGATGAGTTGTCTGAATGACGGAGAGCATGAGTTAATATGTGGATGCGTTGTCTGAATGGGGGAGAGCATGAGTTAATATGTGGATTAATTGTCTGAATGAGGGAGAGCATGAGTTAATATGTGGATGATTTGTCTGAATGAAGGAGAGCATGAGTTAATATGTGGATGAATTGTCTGAATAAGGGAGACCAAAAGTTAATATGTGGATGAATTGTCTGAATAAGGGAGACCAAAAGTTAATGTGTGGATGAATTGTCTGAATGTGGGAGAGCATGAGTTAATGTGTGGATGAATTGTCTGAATGAGGGAGAGCATGAGTTAATATTTGGATGAATTGTCTGAGTGAGGGAGACCATGAGTTAATATGTGGATGAGTTGTATGAATGAGGGAGAGCATGAGCTAATATGTGGATGAATTGTCTGAATGAGGGAGAGCATGAGTTAATATGTGGATGAGTTGTGTGAATGAGGGAGAGCATGAGTTAATATGTGGATGAATGATCTGAATGAGGGAGAGCATGAGTTAATATGTGGATGAATGATCTGAATGAGGGAGAGCATGAGTTAATATGTGGATGTGTTGTCTGAATGAGGGAGAGCACGAGTTAATATGTGGATGAATTGTCTGAATGAGGGAGAGCATGAGTTAATATGTGGATGAATTGTCTGTATGAAGGAGAGCATGAGTTAATATGTGGATGAATTGTCTGAATGAGGGAGACCATGAGTTAATGTGTGGATGAATTGTCTGAATGAGGGAGACCATGAGTTAATGTGTGGATGAATTGTCTGAATGAGGGAGAGCATGAGTTAATATGTGGATGAATTGTCTGAATGAGGGAGAGCATGAGTTTTTGTGTAGATGAATTGTCTGAATGAGGGAGAGCATGAGTTAATATGTGGATAAATTGTCTGAATGAGGGAGACCATGAGTTAATATGTGGATGAATTGTCTGAATGAGGGAGACCATGAGTTAATGTGTGGATGAATTGTCTGAATGAGGGAGACCATGAATTAATGTGTGGATGAATTGTCTGAATGAGGGAGAGCATGAGTTAATATGTGGATGAATTGTCTGAATGAGGGAGAGCATGAGTTTTTGTGTAGATGAATTGTCTGAATGAGGGAGAGCATGAGTTAATATGTGGATAAATTGTCTGAATGAGGGAGACCATGAGTTAATATGTGGATGAATTGTCTGAATGAGGGAGAGCATGAGTTAATATGTGAATGAATTGTCTGAGTGAGGGAGAGCATGAGTTAATGTGTGGATGAATTGTCTGAATGAGGGAGAACATGAGTTAATATGTGGATGAATTGTCTGAATGAGGGAGAGCATGAGTTAATATGTGGATGAATTGTCTGAATGAGGGAGAGCATGAGTTTTTGTGTAGATGAATTGTCTGAATGAGGGAGAGCATGAGTTAATATGTGGATAAATTGTCTGAATGAGGGAGACCATGAGTTAATATGTGGATGAATTGTCTGAATGAGGGAGAGCATGAGTTAATATGTGAATGAATTGTCTGAGTGAGGGAGAGCATGAGTTAATATGTGAATGAATTGTCTGAGTGAGGGAGAGCATGAGTTAATGTGTGGATGAATTGTCTGAATGAGGGAGAACATGAGTTAATATGTGGATGAATTGTCTGAATGAGGGAGAGCATGAGTTAATATGTGGATGAATTGTCTGAATGAGGGAGAGCATGGGTTTTTGTGTAGATGAATTGTTTGAATGAGGGAGAGCATGAGTTAATATGTGGATGTGTTGTCTGAATGAGGGAGAGCATGAGTTAATATGTGGATGTGTTGTCTGAATGAGGGAGAGCATGAGTTAATATGTGGATGAATTGTCTGAATGAGGGAGAGCATGAGTTAATATGTGGATGAATTGTCTGTATGAAGGAGAGCATGAGTTAATATCTGGATGAATTGTCTGAATGAGGGAGAGCATGAGTTAATATGTGGATGAATTGTCTGAATGAGTGAGAGCATGAGTTTTTGTGTAGATGAATTGAATGAGGGAGAGCATGAGTTAACATGTGGATGAATTGTCTGAATGAGGGAGAGCATGAGTTAATGTGTGGATGAATTGTCTGAATGAGGGAGAGCATGAGTTAATGTGTGGATGAATTGTCTGAATGAGGGAGAGCATGAGTTAATGAGTATGTGTGTATCATAGATGTATAATTGTGGAAGGGCAAAAATGGCACTAGCAGGATGTTTGAGCTTTGGGGACCAAGATGGCACAGGCAGGGTGCTTATGGGACGAAGATGGCAAATCTTATGTGTGTTCTCTGGGTGCTGGCCAGGTTCTGTGTGGGCAGTGAGGACACCAGGGCTGACTTTGAGGTGTGCAATCTGTGATCTATGCCTGTAATTTAGGGGGATTTAAATATACCTTTAATGCCGTGTTTTTATGTGAATTCCAATTGTGTGTTATTCTGTAGATCCATATCTGCTGTGCTAGGTTTCCATACATTATTTATGTATACCTGCAAATACAGGGTTTGTATGTCTTGTTCAGTTGATTAATATCGGCAATGTTGTGTCCATGTATTTATTTGATCTATACCTGCAATGCTACGTTTCATATGTTATTATTGTATGACCATGAGTTAATGTGTGGATGAATTGTCTGAATGAGGGAGAGCATGAGTTAATATGTGGATGAATTGTCTGAATGAGGGAGAGCATGAGTTTTTGTGTAGATGAATTGTCTGAATGAGGGAGAGCATGAGTTAATATGTGGATAAATTGTCTGAATGAGGGAGACCATGAGTTAATGTGTGGATGAATTGTCTGAATGAGGGAGACCATGAGTTAATATGTGGATGAATTGTCTGAATGAGGGAGAGCATGAGTTTTTGTGTAGATGAATTGTCTGAATGAGGGAGAGCATGAGTTAATATGTGGATAAATTGTCTGAATGAGGGAGACCATGAGTTAATATGTGGATGAATTGTCTGAATGAGGGAGAGCATGAGTTAATATGTGAATAAATTGTCTGAGTGAGGGAGAGCATGAGTTAATGTGTGGATGAATTGTCTGAATGAGGGAGAACATGAGTTAATATGTGGATGAATTGTCTGAATGAGGGAGAGCATGAGTTAATATGTGGATGAATTGTCTGAATGAGGGAGAGCATGAGTTTTTGTGTAGATGAATTGTCTGAATGAGGGAGAGCATGAGTTAATATGTGGATAAATTGTCTGAATGAGGGAGACCATGAGTTAATATGTGGATGAATTGTCTGAATGAGGGAGAGCATGAGTTAATATGTGAATGAATTGTCTGAGTGAGGGAGAGCATGAGTTAATATGTGAATGAATTGTCTGAGTGAGGGAGAGCATGAGTTAATGTGTGGATGAATTGTCTGAATGAGGGAGAACATGAGTTAATATGTGGATGAATTGTCTGAATGAGGGAGAGCATGAGTTAATATGTGGATGAATTGTCTGAATGAGGGAGAGCATGGGTTTTTGTGTAGATGAATTGTTTGAATGAGGGAGAGCATGAGTTAATATGTGGATGTGTTGTCTGAATGAGGGAGAGCATGAGTTAATATGTGGATGTGTTGTCTGAATGAGGGAGAGCATGAGTTAATATGTGGATGAATTGTCTGAATGAGGGAGAGCATGAGTTAATATGTGGATGAATTGTCTGTATGAAGGAGAGCATGAGTTAATATCTGGATGAATTGTCTGAATGAGGGAGAGCATGAGTTAATATGTGGATGAATTGTCTGAATGAGGGAGAGCATGAGTTTTTGTGTAGATGAATTGAATGAGGGAGAGCATGAGTTAACATGTGGATGAATTTTCTGAATGAGGGAGAGCATGAGTTAATGTGTGGATGAATTGTCTGAATGAGGGAGAGCATGAGTTAATGTGTGGATGAATTGTCTGAATGAGGGAGAGCATGAGTTAATGAGTATGTGTGTATCATAGATGTATAATTGTGGAAGGGCAAAAATGGCACTAGCAGGATGTTTGAGCTTTGGGGACCAAGATGGCACAGGCAGGGTGCTTATGGGACGAAGATGGCAAATCTTATGTGTGTTCTCTGGGTGCTGGCCAGGTTCTGTGTGGGCAGTGAGGACACCAGGGCTGACTTTGAGGTGTGCAATCTGTGATCTATGCCTGTAATTTAGGGGGATTTAAATATACCTTTAATGCCGTGTTTTTATGTGAATTCCAATTGTGTGTTATTCTGTAGATCCATATCTGCTGTGCTAGGTTTCCATACATTATTTATGTATACCTGCAAATACAGGGTTTGTATGTCTTGTTCAGTTGATTAATATCGGCAATGTTGTGTCCATGTATTTATTTGATCTATACCTGCAATGCTACGTTTCATATGTTATTATTGTATGCCTGCAAATACAGGATTTGTATGTCTGATTCTGTTTATTTGATATATACCTTCAGTGCTGAGATCACAAGTGAATTTGCATTGATCTATACATGCAAAGCTGGGTTTGGGTGTTAATGTGTTGATCTATACCTGCTATAGTATCAGTTGTACTAAATTGTGGCTTCAGGCTTCCCATGTGGAATGATCAAGTATTATGTTAGTTAGGGCTGAAACAACTAATCGATAAAATCAATAATAATCGATAATTAAAATCGTTGATGATTTTCATTATCGATTAGTTGAATCGATTTTTATCGATTATAAAAGAGGTTTTTTCAGAGCAAATGCTCTGAAAAACTCCTCTCCTTATATAATCCGACCTCAAACAGAGATCAGATTATAACACTAGAATCCAGATCCCCCGCAACGCTGCAGGGGACCTGGATTCCCCTCACTGTCGGCCGGTGAGTGTCCGTGCGATGCGCACAGACAACTTCCATCTCTCCCCTCCACTTCCATACACCCCTCCGACTCCTCCCTCCTCCCATACACCTCTCTGCCTCTCTCCCGACTCCCTGGTGTTTTGTGAACCTCCGTTACTGACAGGCACTTTCACTGCAGCTTCATAGAAGCCTCAGCGTAAGTGAAGGGCAGTAACGGAGGCTGTCTGTGCACATCGTGCAGACCCCCACCGGCTGACAGAGAATCGAGGTCTCCTGCAGAGGATCATCCTCTCTGTCAGCTGGTGGGGTCTGCATCGCACAGACAGCCTCCCTTACTACCCTTCACTTACGCTGAGGCTTCTATGAAGCTGCAGTGAAAGTGCCTGTCAGCAACGGAGGTTCACAAAACACCAGGGAGTTGGGAGAGAGGCAGAGCGGTGTATGGGAGGGGGGAGGAGTCAGAGGGGTGTATGGAAGCCACCCTCCCATACACCACTCTGGCTCCTCCTCCTCCCATACACCACTCTGCCTCTTTACCTGGCTCCCTGGTGTCTTGTGAACCTCCGTTGCTGACAGGAGCCAGAGAGGAGTATGGGAGGGGGGAGGAGGCAAAGTGATGTATGGGAGGGGGGGAGGAGGCAAAGTGAAGTATGGGAGGGGGGAGGAGGCAGAGTGGTGTATGGGAGGGGGGAGTAGGCAAAGTGGTGTATGGGAGGGGGGAGGAGGCAAAGTGGTATAACGGAGGGGGAGGAGCCAGAGTGGTATATGGGTGAGTTATAGTGGTGTATGGGGGGTATAATGAATTTCAGGGTAGCAGAGTGGTGTATGGGGGTGTAATGAATTTCAGGGAGGCAGAATGGCATATCTGGGAGAGCGGTGTATAGGGGGAGGTAGAGTGGTGAATGGGGGGTATAATGAATTTCAGAGTGGCATATCTGGGGGAGGCAGAGTGGTGAATGAGGGAGTATAATGAATTTCAGGGTGGTGCAGGGCATTTATGGGGGGCGGAGTGGCATATTAGGGTGCACAGTGGCATATAGGGAGGTATAAGGCATAAATGGGGGCGAGTGACATATCGATATTAGGCATATCAGGGGGCATAAGACATATCTGGGGGGTAAAAGGTATATCAGGGGGCTCAGTTGCATATCACTGGCATATAAGGAGTATAAGGCATATATGGGGGAAGAGTAGCAAGCTGGGGGTCAGATGTGCATAACTGGGGGCAGTTTGGTAAATAAAAGAAAATATAAACATATATTTTTTTTTTCTTCTAGTTTTTATTAAATATGAAAAATAGTTAACATATGAATTAATATTTACTAATAACTTTGTATTAAAACCTAGTTTGAGAAACACTGTGTTTGGGTTCTTGTAGCTTTTATTATTATGTCAGTAAAATAAGAAGGTGAATAGAGAGAGGCCATTGCGATAAAGAGATGAAAGTGTAAATTGTACGTTTTTTATTACATAATTTTAATTTAAAAAAACATTGCATTTTTTTATTGATTAATCAATTAATGAAAAAATAATCGGCCAACTAATCGATTATTAAAATAATCGTTAGTTGCAGCCCTCATGTTAGTCCAATAACAAAAGTATCATTCCATGGCACATTACTTTGACAGTATATATATATGTATAGATATATATTATGTATGTATGTTTTTTCAGTGGTATGATTTAATGGTGGAAATTATTAATGCCCCCCCCAATTTGACTGTGGTATCTTGTGTGCCCCCCTATATATTGTTTCAAGAGTCGCCACTGCATAGTCGTCTTTGTCCCCAGTTTCCCATAGCCATCTTTGTCAGTAAACACTGTGTATACTGGGGTATAAGGCATATCAGGGGGCACAGTGGCATATCAGGGGGTGTAAGGCATATCAGGGGGCACAGTGGCATATCAGGGGGTGTAAGGCATTTAGGGTATATAAGGCATATGTGGGGAGGGCAGAGTTGCATATCTGGGGCTATGTGGCATATCTGGGGGTATGTGGCATATCTGGGGGTATGTGGCATATCTGGGGGTATAAGTCATATCTGGGAGGCAGTGTGGCAAGCCTGGGCTCAAATGTGCATAACTGGGGCAGGTTGGGAAATAAAAACAAGAAATGCATTTTTCTCAAAGTTTTTTTATTCTATTGTTTGTTTTTAACATCCTGTTTGTTTATTAAATTATTTTAAATAAATTAAAGATTTACATTTATTTTTTTATCTGATTAATCAAATAATCGAAAAAATAGCCAGCCAACTAATCGATTATGAAAATAATCCATAGTTGCAGCCCTAAAGCTCACCTCTTATGGATCATGACATTGTTAAAGCAGCAGTTATGTCCAAGTTCACATCCTTACCTGTTGGTAGCACAAATCTCATATAACACAGAACCTGTTTCTTTCATTTCATGTTTTGAGAATTCCAATCTTTTTTTGAAAGGGATTGTCTAGAATTTATAAACTCTCTTGGAAAATTGACTTAATTGTCGACAGTCCCAAATGTAACAGGCGTGCCATGTTACATTTAGAATGCCAATATATGACATGGACATCTTCTGCATGTCCACCACATGTTTCAGAAGCTCATGTTTTGCCCCTGACATGTGTCATACCTACTTGGAGTACCATTTTCCAAGCCAACAGCCCCTTCTCCATTCTAGGTGCTCTAGACCGGCACCCGAATCGACAATACCCCGAAGGGTGGTCAAGTCTGCGAAAGCACTTCAAATTGTCAAAGGGGCAAAGTGTTGTCTTTGTAGCTAAAGGCATGGGAAAGGGCTTAGAATTTACAGAGACCTTTATACTACTTTATATGATGTGGATAGCTTTTTAGAGCTATATGAAAGAGGGACGTTGATTTTTGCTCCCAAAACATTACTATTATTTATAAAGCGCCGGCAGATTTCACAGCGCTGTTACAGTCACTAGAACAATTTATAAAAACATACAATAACAAACTGGTGCCAAGGGGAAGAGGGCTCTGCTCTTGCGAGCTTACAATCTAGTCGTTGTTTGAGGGGGAAGTGAGACAATAGGAGAGGACGGCTTGGATGGGGATGAGTTGATCCGGTTCCGATGATGTTGAAGCTGTTGATTGTTCAGATGGCTGTGATTAGAATGATGGTTGGGAGTACTGGGAAGGAATGTTGTACGCTTCCCTGAACAGGTGGGTTTTCAGAGAGATTTTGAAAGTTCTGTACGAGACAGAAAGTCTGATGGAACAGGGAAGGGAATTCCACAGGATGGGTTCGGCGCGGGTGAAATCCTGAATACGGGAGTGGGAAGGGGTAACACCAGTAGAAGCCACGGGTCGTGAGAGGAGTGAAGGGGGCAGGTAGGGGTGTATTTGGATAGGAGGATAGAGATGTAAGGTGGTGCAGAGTTGTTGAGGGCTCTTTAGGTCAGAAGTTTAAATTTGATTTTGGAGGGTATGGGGAGCCAATGAAGTGATTGGCATAGTGGGGCAGCGGTTGAGGAATGGCGGCAGAGAAAAATGAATCTGGCTGCAGTGTTGAGGATGGATTGAAGCGGTGACAGGCTGAAGAGGGGGAGACGGGTTAGTAGGTAGTTGCAATAATCCAGGCGGGATATCACAAGGGAGAGGATTAGTAACTTCAATGTGTGTTAATATTCACAGTAAATTATAACTATTATCTTCCTCTGTTCTGGTTCTGTATGATGCACCATTAATGAGGAAAGATAAACAGCCAGCCCAGTATAATGTATAGTGAAACTGGTGAGACAACTCAATCTATTATGCAGAAGAAGCCAAGCTCCACCTGCAACACAAGTTCACTGCCAATGATCCCTTCTATACGTTTAGGATGTGAGATGTTCATAGTGAGAAAGTAGACAATTATTATAGAGCTTTAGAGCTATAAAGTTTTATGGAACTACTTAGCAAATCCACAATTTAGTTTATGGCAAATTCCAGGCTTCGATGATCAATGTACTAAATTATTACTACTGATTGCTAGCTTGAAGTGGTGAAGTTCTCCCAAAAACGAGGATGGGTCCTAAAATCAAACACCTCTCTAAGCATGTATAGCTAGTATCAGGTAATATAGTCATTTTAATAATATAACTCCATCAAGTTCAACAAGGATTTTTTTTTAGAGATTATTTTTATGACTTGGCTTAACGTGCAGGACCAATGGGCTGCCGCTACGTGAAAGTCAAACCCACAGAGCAAGATTCAGAATTAGGACAACATCCCGATTTTGAAATGTAAATATTGGGCACACGTCTCATTTTGTTGCTTCTTCAACTCCTTTAAATAGTCTTTGGGCACTTGATCAGTGGAATGAGCCACAAAAACCACTTGGTAAGTCGTAATTGTGCATAGCGGAGGTATAACGAGTACACATACACGCAACACCAAATACATTATCACTTTATAAACAAACATTTAATTAGTGCAAGCACAAACGCCATTTCCAGTGGGTAGAGATACCCAGTTATGTAGTTCAGCAACAGCTGTAATATTATTCAGCCCTTCGTATATTAATATATGTATAAAGAGAATATCTGCACCTAGAAAGTGGGAAATAGACTGAAATGTCTGCTGATGTATACATTAATAAATACTGATAAATATATATCTATAGATATATAATATTATATATGTGAAATCCTGGGATCCTCCATTGTGTATCCACTGGCTAGACATGCATATAAATGCCGCTTGCTGGGACTGTTTATGCCGTCGTGCTGTAAAATTATACATATGTTTTTTAAAAAAAGAACTTGGTGTGCCCAAAAATATTTAAAAACAAACCTAAAGGGCACCAGTGTTTTCTTCTGTTAACAGCATATGTTAGATTTTACAACTTGATTGTGTAACCAGCTTGACACTTTAGTGTCATGCGTTTGTGTTATATGGACACCCTATTAATCAGGCAGTATTTCTTGGGTTTGGCTTGCGTCCGTTCATTTAAAAATGTCATATTGTATACAACTGTTTGCATCACACAAACAAAATACACATTTATATACGCACTAACCAGTCCTGACCAAAATACATATAATAAAAGGGAACAAAGAAACCCTATCAACTCCAGATAGAAAATATAAAAAATATTCCCTTAATCTGCAAACACAGCGCAGGCTACTGTGGACCTAAAGAAGAGTAGCCAGACCATAACATTTCAGTAGTCAGCCGGTGCCTTTCTACATCGCAAAAGAAAGACATTAATGCCCCTGCTTGATTCTCTTACAAGATAATGTAAAGTATTGTTTCCATGTCCATCACAAGTACACCCTATAGATTGTAACCCTCCTCACCTGTTGTCTCTGTTAGTCAATTTGTTATATTACATGCTACTTGTTATGTCCTGTCTACCCATTGTACAGCGCTACGGAATTTGATGGCGCTATATAAAACAGTAAATAATAATAAATAATAAGTACACGTCTTATTTATGCATTCCTATTTATTAATCTATTAGCCTATACTTATAACTAAATGCTGACGTGATATGCAGTTTCTGCTGCAAATAGATGGCTCCATCTGATGTAAATCTGATGTATTTCTGCTCCGGGAGCGCTTTAGATATAACGGGTCTTCCTGTCAGCTTTGCTGATTTATTCAGCTACGTTTGGAGCGATTTGTTTCACGGCCCTATTTTAGATGGTCTTGGATGTAGGGTTCTTGTTCTTAGAAAGATGTTTAGAAATCCACTCGAGATAATACTGGGTGGCGGAGTAAACTCCAGGACTTTTCTCCTGGGCACAGCCGGAGCCCCAGCTGGTTATGCCGACCACAGTATAGAACTTAGCTTTGCTCTTTTTGCACATTAAAGGTCCTCCACTGTCACCCTGCGAAAAACAAAGAAAAGAAAACATTCCTGAATAAAGACTTTCAATAACTACAATGCTTTAACTGGGTCTCACTGTATTTGCTTTTCCTTCTTGTATTTCATCTTTCTCCTTTCTGAAATGTTTCTCTGTCAGCTGTTCCTGGACACAGTGTTACAGAACAAGTACTGTCCAGGACGCTTAAAACTATAACAATCCTCACCCATCATCACCCATGCCCTGAGAAAAAAAGATATGCGTACCTGGCAACTATCGATGCCTCCCTGCTCATATCCAGCGCACAGGTTGTAGTCACCCACTGCTCCGTTGTACCAGGTTGGGCGGTTGCAACGGTCAACTGGAATTAAATTCACTGGGGCTTCTTGAAGGACATCTGATGTTTCTGAGGCTGAAGAGAAAAAGAGTATATTAAACATAGGACCACCATCAGAAATCTTGTGGCCCAGTAAAAACCTAAAACATGGCCCCTATCCCATACAATGCTTCTCACACCACCCTCACAATGAGGCCACCAGGCCCCAGAGCTTCCACTGGGACCACCAGACCCCAGTGTCCAGAAAGGCTCAAACCCACAAAGGAAAACTCCAAACACCAGTCAGGAGGCAAGTAGCAAACCCTATCTATAGGTAAAAAAAAACCTAGGATAAAGCTTACATCCTTCTTTGAGGACACCCCAGCCAGCGACGTAGCAGTCATCTAGGTTGTCCACAATGGCGTGTTTGGCAGGAAGGCAGGCAGGCTGAGTGTAGTCATCAAATCTGATGGGCTGATTGAGCCGGAGCAAAGCAATGTCATCACGCTTAGTATCCGGGTCATATGTCTCATGTTCGATCTTCTCTTTTATCATTCTGATCTGAGCATGTGCCCCCATGTCTGAGAGTTGGTTGGCCCCAAACACGAGTCTCCAGCCATAATATTCGCTGAATAAACCAAAATACAAGTTATTAGTGATCTTTTATTCTTGGGCATTAATAAATACCATATTGACCCCAAAGTCTCAATAGGACAAGCCCCTCATGAGCTCAATGTGGTTATGTGAACGGTTAAATCTTTAATTTAATCTCTAATTAATATCCTGGGAGGACAAACAAAGGAATGCACTAGACCACTAATTCCAAATGGTATATCGCCTTGTGCTCTATTTTCACTGGTCTGCAATACCCACAAAGGCCAGCAGTCTCCTAAACTGACCCAATTCTGCATTCATTCTCCCATAAAACAATTAAAGTACTTACTCGCCAACATCCCGGAAACAATGGGCAGCTGTCAGAACCCATAAATTACTAAGGACGAAACCTCCGCATACGTGGGAATACTCATCGTCCCTGTACTCCTGGATGCTGACAATCCAGGGCCAGTTACCAGGCTCCGCATCCTTTCCTCCCACCACGCGGGAGCCACGGAAATCCTCCGCTAGGGGTCTGTCTCCACAGACTCTGCTGATTTTTTCAGCTACAGTTGGAGCGATTTGTTTCTCGGCCCTCTTTTTCATGGTCTCGGATTCAGGGTTCTTGTTCTTAGAAAGATGTTTAGAAATCCACTCGAGATAATACTGGGTGGCGGAGTAAACTCCAGGGCTTTTCTCCTGGGCACAGCCGGAGCCCCAGCTGGTTATGCCGACCACAGTATAGAACTTAGCTTTGCTCTTTTTGCACATTAAAGGTCCTCCACTGTCACCCTGCGAAAAACAAAGAAAAGAAATCATTCCTGAATAAAGACTTTCAATAACTACAAAGCTTTAACTGGGTCTCACTGTATTTGCTTTTCCTTCCTGTATTTCATCTTTCTCCTTTCTGAAATGTTTCTCTGTCAGCTGTTCCTGGACACAGTGTTACAGAACAAGTACTGTCCAGGACGCTTAAAACTATAACAATCCTCACCCATCATCACCCATGCCCAGAGAAAAAAAGATATGCGTACCTGGCAACTATCGATGCCTCCCTGCTCATATCCAGCGCACAGGTTGTAGTCACCCACTGCTCCGTTGTACCAGGTTGGGCGGTTGCAACGGTCAACTGGAATTAAATTCACTGGGGCTTCTTGAAGGACATCTGATGTTTCTGAGGCTAAAGAAAAAAAGAGTATATTAAACATAGGACCACCATCAGAAATCCTGTGGCCCAGTAAAAACCTAAAACATGGCCCCTAACCCATACAATGCTACTCACACCACCCTCACAATGAGGCCACCAAGCCCTAGAGTTTGCCTTGGGGCCACCAGACCCCAGTGTCCAGAAAGGCTCAATGCCCACAAGGGAAAACTCCAAACACCAGTCAGGAGGCAAGTAGCAAACCCTATCTATAGGTAAAAAACCTAGGATAAAGCTTACATCCTTCTTTGAGGACACCCCAGCCAGCGACGTAGCAGTCATCCAGTTTGTCCACAATGGCGTGTTTGGCAGGAAGGCAGGCAGGCTGAGTGTAGTCATCAAATTTGATGGATTGATTGAGCCGGAGCAAGGCGATGTCATCACGCTTAGTATGCGGGTCGTACGTCTCATGTTCGATCTTCTCTTTTATGATTCTGATCTGAACATGTGCCCCCATGTCTGAGAGTTGGTTTGCCCCAAACACGAGTCTCCAGCCATAATATTCACTGAATAAACCAAAATACAAGTTATTAGTGATCTTTTATTCTTGGGCATTAATAAATACCATATTGACCCCAAAGTCTCAATAGGACAAGCCCCTCATGAGCTCAATGTGGTTATGTGAACGGTTAAATTTTTAATTTAATATCTAATTAATATCCTGGGAGGACAAACAAAGGAATGCACTAGACCACTAATTCCAAATGGTATATCGCCTTGTGCTCTATTTTCACTGGTCTGCAATACCCACAAAGGCCAGCAGTCTCCTAAACTGACCCAATTCTGCATTCATTCTCCCATAAAACAATTAAAGTACTTACTCGCCAACATCCCGGAAACAATGGGCAGCTGTCAGAACCCATAAATTACTAAGGACGAAACCTCCGCATACGTGGGAATACTCATCGTCCCTGTACTCCTGGATGCTGACTATCCAGGGCCAGTTACCAGGCTCCGCATCCTTTCCTCCCACCACGCGGGAGCCACGGAAATCCTCCGCTAGGGGTCTGTCTCCACAGACTGAAATAGAAATAGAAAGACATTGGAGAAACAAGAGGTTTTACTTTAATGTAAAATGAAGAACATGCTGAGATAAAAGGTAGAGAATTTTATAAAATAAAGTCAAATAAATGTGTGGAGGGGATAGATAGAACTATACTCAATTCTAAAATTATATCTGGACCATTCTTAAAATCCCTAAGATTTGCCATTATTATTATTCATTATTATTATTAGTAGTATTATTAAAGGCCATGGTTTACAAATATAAAATACCATTAAGAACAAACATCTTATTTTTTCACAGAATAAAGTAAGATTTAATCTTATTGCTATTAACAGGACATACAAAATCATAACACACACACATTATTAAATAACATCCTGATTTTAAAGCTATTTGACAGTTATAGGCATTAACGTATTGTACCAATGGGGGGAGGGGTTAATTAAGGAGTTATTTATAGAAGAACAGGCTGTAAGAATATAAAATATCCATGAATTGTAATAGTAATGGTAATCATCTGCATCTCCCCTAAAACCATTAATGCTGTATCATTAAAAACCTGTACTTTCCTTCTGTAATAACCGATCTACTTACCTCTAT